>NW_024881310.1:0-109620 GCF_018691265.1 Tyto alba | reverse complement strand
GCTCACCCTCACACCCCACTGCCCCCAGGAAGAGCCCTGACCCACACATGAGGGTCATGACCTGCCTTCGCAGAGCCTGGGGGTCAGGGATTGGCCTTTCTTCTTCATAAAACAAACCCAGGGGTTTTGCAGCCTTACAGCCACCTGCACAGTGCCTTTGCCTACCTGCAATCACAGCCTCCAATTATCTGCTCTAACGAGCCCATGGGGAGGCTTTGTCAGTAATGGCCCTCAGTGGGGCCAATCAATGCTTCAAGGTACTTTGGGTTTTCTTCTGACTTTGACTTCTTGAGTATTTTGCTCAGTCTCCTCTCAGTATCTGAGGCTCATGGACTCAGGGCCAAACACACCATGGGGCTCATTAAAATACAGAATGTCCTAACATGCCATGCCTTTTCCTGTTATTTTCTTGAAGTCTTCAAGACTTCTACAGCTAATTGAATAAATTTTGCCATGTAGTTAAGGAGGAACATTTCCAAACATATCTAATAAAAATGATTCTTCATTATAAAGAGCATTTTATATTAATTTCAGTTTAGAGAAGAGGTGATAACAACATTCTGTCTCTGATATTGATGCAGAGTGTCTCCTTGGGAGGTCTGGACAGTCCCTTGGGGTCCAACACAGAATGGACAAACTCCCTCCTCATTGCCCAGTCTCACCATTTCTCACATTGGCCCCCTGGGACTTGCATCACTTCTCCTTACATCAGCCTTCTCCACTGATCTCTGCAGCTGGATGTTACAGGTCCTTTGCACCAGCTCCCACTGCTGTCCTTAGAGAACTGGCTGCCCACAGGCACAGAAGGTTTTAGTTCCTTGGAAACAAAGAAATCTAAAGTATGAGAAAGTTTCATCAACAGTAAAAACACTCCACAAGCATATGTTAAGTACAAGATATCACTAATGAGGTTGCCTTCTGCAAGGGCTAATGTCAGGAGAAATACTTTAAGGAGGTAAATACAAAAAGATAGATATAAACACAATTAAAGTGTTGACTAAGGAGACAATGAGGCTGTTGAAAGCTTTTACTCCCTGGAGTTCAAAACAGCAGCATAGGTGAGAGTTATCTGAAGGAACAAAGAATAAAGGGAAGGTGAAATCTGGAGAATAATGGAAAGGGCCTTTGCCTCAGGGGTCTGCATCTGAAAAGGTGATGTGAGAAATGTTCATTGTATCCTGGCTAGGTGGAAATTCATGAAAGATTAGAGAAATTAAGGATGTGGTAAACCAGGCAGGATAGTGGCAATGAAGTTAGACTGGAATATGGATATTTCTTTGGCATATGCCTGTTAAGAGGTCATGGGATTGGTAGAGGCTTCTTGTGGGAGAGGACAAGCCAATGTTGCAGCCATCTTTGAAAGAGCCCACAAGGGCCACCCAGGGAACCACAGGCTGTACAAGCTCTCTTTGGTGAGGAGTGTGCCGTCAGTTAGAGTCCTCTTGGGTGACGTTCCTGGGCACCTAAAAGAGAAGAAAATGCCCAAATGCAGTCGGCAGGGACTGTCCAAGGGTAAATCATGCCCCGCCAACCTGATTGCCTGCAGGATGAAGTAACTGTTTGTCGTGGTTTGGGCCTGGTCTGCAATCAACCCCCACAGCTGGTCACCCTCCCTTCCCCCTCCCCACCTGGGAATGGGGGAGGGGATTAGAGGGGTGAAGGGAGATTCACAGGCTGAGATAAGAACAGTGTAATAATGGCAATAAAATGAGAACAATGACGATGATAGGGGGAAAACAAAAAGAAATATATAAACAGGCAATGTACAGTGTAATTGCTCACCACCCGCTAAACAATATCCAGCCCGTTCCCGGCCAGCGACCCCGAGATACCAAGATCCCACAATCACAATCCCGGAAGCGAGAGAGCTCCTTCCCAACCACCCCTCCTTTATATAGTGAGCATGACGTGCCATGATATGGAATATTTCACTGACCAGTTAGGGTCAGGTGCTGTGGCCGTGCTCCCGCCCTGCTCCCTGTGCCCTTGTGAACGGGCAGGACATGAGGAGTCGGAGAGTCCTTGAAGTCTCGGTAGCAGCTGAAAACACCAGTGTGCTATCAGCATTCTTCTTATACCAAACCCAAAGCTAAATCCAAAACACAGCACTCATCTAGTCCCTGAAAATGAATATTAACTCTATTTCAGCCCAAATCAAGACACTGGTTTTGTGTGTGACATAAGAACAATGGATGTCAGGTAACTCCAATGCAGCAAGACACTGGCCATGATCTCCCTCAATATTCTCGTACCCACGTTAGGCCATTACAGTCTGGGTGGGTCGGCAGACAGGGAGGTGAAACACCAGTTGGAGGCTCAGGCTCAGAGCGCTGTGGTGAAGGGGTCATACCCTACCTGGAGGCCAGGGGGAGATACTGGGGCATTGTGGGGCAGCACAGGGAACTCTCCTGGGATCTGGAAAATTTCACAACTTTATCTGTGACCCAGAGGAGTCAGTTCTGACAGTGTTTGTCAATGACAGTAAATTGAGAGGACCATTCCTGTGCCCTAGGGATGCCATTCAGATGAAACCTGGCAGATGAGAGGACTGTCCTATCAGGAACTTCACAGGACAGAAGAAGGACAATGTCCAGGCCTTGCCCCTGGGAGAGACTGACACCCTGCAGTGACGGGAGATGACAACTGCCTGGCTGGGGAGCATCTCTGCGGACAAGGCCTTGGTCGTGCTGGGGGTCAGGAAGTAAAACATGGTCCAGCAGCGATCAGCACAATCCAGCATGACCTGGATGCAATGTCAGCCAGCAGTATCCTGGGGTGTTTAAAGAGGAATGAGGGGAGTGATTTACCCACCATTCATCACTCGTTTGATCACCTGTACACTGTCGTATCAATTTTGGGGCCCCCAGTGCAAGTGTGTTTCGTCTGGCTGGGATGGGGTTAACTTTCATTGTTGAAACCATTATGGTGGCTTGTTTTGCATTTGAGATTAAACCAGTGTTGATAACGCAGCAGTGTTTTGGTTATTGTGGAACAATGGTTGTGCAGCATCAAGGTCTTCTTTATTTCTTACACTTCTTCCTCCCAACAAGTAGCTGGGGATGGGCAAGAATTTGGGGGTTAGATGGGACACAGCCAGGACAGCTGACCCCAACTGACCAAAGAGATATTCATCAAATCACAGTATAATAGACCAGACCAGGTTGGAAGTGACCTTGAAAGATCATCTGGTCCAAAGTTTTGTGGGAAAGGGAGCCTACATGAGACTACCTAGCAACCTGTCTAATTGTTTCTTGAAAACCTGCAGTGGTGGGGACTCCACCACATCCCTTGGGGAGTTCCTTCCAGTGAATGACTGTCCTTAGCCCTTTGGACTGTCTCCAGTCTGCCTGCGGATTTCTTTCATTGTGGGGACCAGAACTGGACACAGCACTCCAGCTGTAGCCTGACAAAGCCTGAGCAGAGTGGGATGATCATGTCCCTGTGTCTGCTCGTAACGCCCCGTGTGGATGCAGCCCAGGAGCCTATTTGCTGTTGTTGCTGCAGCGGGGCACTGCCGGAGCCTCTTCAGCTTGCTGTCCACCAGGAACCCCCAGGTCCCTCTCAGCAAGGCTGCTCCCCAGCCACACACCTGCTGGACTCTACTGGGCTCTTTGGTTGCTCTGACTCAGGTGCAGGACTTTTGACTTGTTTTTGTCTTGTGGTTCATATTGTTCTTGCTGGCCCATTCGTCCAGCCTGTGCAGGTCTCTCTGTAAGATGACTCTCCCTTCTGGCATGTCCACCTCACCACCTCATTTAAAGTCATCAGAAAACTTGATGAGGGTGATTTCAATCCCACCATCCACATCATTTATGAATATGTTGAACAGCATGGGACCATGTTGTGGTTTAGGCCTGGTTGGCAGCCAACCACAATGCAGTGGCTCTCTCTCCCTTCCCCTCTGGCAATGAGAAGGGACAGAGAGCCAGGCTTGAGGTTCAAGATAGGACTGGGATGGGGAGAAAATTCCCCTTTATGATCACGAGCAAAAGGCAGACTCGTTAGGGGAACAAAAAAAGAACATACATTTATTACAGACACTAACAACACATAACAGAGTAAGACAGTGAGAAGCATTGCCACATCTTGAGAACACCTTCCCCCCACCCCTCCCTTCTTCCTGGGCTCAGCTCTGCTCCCGATATCTCTACCTCCTCCCCCAGTGGCGCAGGGGCAGGGAATGGGGGGTGCAGTCAGTGCCGCCACTTCCCTTATCTTTGGTGAGGGGAATGTCCGGAATTTGTTCCTCCTGCTCCATCGTGGTCCCCCTCTCATGGGGGACAGTCCTCCACAAACTTTCTCCATAATGAGTCTTTCCCATGGGCTGCAGCGTTCCCCACACTGCTCCGTCATGGGTCACTAACTTTCTCTGAATGGATTATCTCCCACGGCTGCAGCTCTTCCCGAGCTGCTCCAGCGTGGGACACCCCCGCATGCTGCAATCCTCCCAGCGCTGAATTACAGCAGCGGAGCTACCTTTTCCCACGAGACCCCGGCCTTCTTCGGGCACAGCACCTTGATTATTCCAAGCAGAAGCCACAGGCCATAAATCAGTGTCTGCTCCACCGTAGATCTCCATAGGTGGCAGGGGGGGCCGCCCTGCCGTCTCCCCACAGGATACAGGGGGGTCTCTGCTCCGGCACACCTCCCCCCTCCTTTCTTCCTCTGTTCCTCCACTGACCTTGGTGTTCATGCAGCTGCAGCAACTCCTCCTCACAAGTCCCCCTGCCCGTCACCACGTCCCTTCTTAAATACGTTATCGCAGAGGCGCAGCTGATTGGCTCAATTTCCCAAACAGAAGTGGAGCTGACGTGGAGCCGGGGGAGCTTCGAGAAGCTTCTCAGAGGGGTCCGCCCCAATAGCCCCCTCCCCCGCCACCAAAAAAACTCAACCACTCACTCAACCCAGGACATTCCACCACTCACCTCTGCGAATCACGTATTTAAGAATTAAGAGATCCAACATTCAGTACAGAAAATAGCATACACATCAACATCAGAACAGAGAGAAAGCAAAACCAAACTGAAAAGAACTTCCCCACACTCAAATTAAAAAAATAAAACTGACAAAATACTGAAACACAATACAGAACATCCACCCATAGTCCCTTCACCACACCTGGAAAAAAAAAAAACTTCCCCACAATTGCAACTACAGACATTGCAAAGATCATTCCACTAACGGAGTTCAGTCTGTATTTTGCTCATTACCTCTCCCAATTAATATCCTTATCAAATTGCAACCCTCGGGCCCCACGTTGGGTGCCAAAAAGCTGTCGTGTTTTAGGCCTGTTTGGCAGCCAACCACAATGCAGCAGCTCTCTCTCCCTTCCCCTCCAGCAATGAGAAGGGACAAAGAGCCAGGCTTGGGGTTCAAGATAGGACTGGGATGGGGAAAAATCCCCCTTTTATGATCACGAGCAAAAGGCAGACTCGTTAGGGGAAGAAAAAAAGAACATACATTTATTACAGACACTAACAACGCATAACAGAGTAGGACAGTGAGAAGCGTTGCCACATCTTGAGAACACCTTCCCCCCACCCCTCCCTTCTTCCCGGGAACCTTCTTAAATACTTTATCACAGAGCTGCAGCTGATGGGCTTAATTTTCCAAACAGAAGTGGAGCTGACTTGGAGCTGGGGGAGCTTCGAGAAGCTTCTCACAGGGGGCCGCCCCTATAGCCCCCTCCCCTGCCACCAAAAACACTCCACCATTCACTCAACACAGGACAGACCAGTAACATTTCCTGGGGGATCCAACACGCTAAAGGCTTCCAGCCTAAGTAAAAGCATTGATCACCATCCTCTGAGTGCAGCCTGTAATACAATTTCCTACCCACCTCCCACACCAACCCTCTGGTCTATGTCTTGACTCTTGGTCCAGGAGAAGGATGTAGAAAAATATGTTGAATGCTTTGCTGAAGTCCAGGAAAACAACCACCACTGATCTCCCCATGTCACCAGAAGATGTTATT
Source organism: Tyto alba (assembly GCF_018691265.1). NCBI lineage: Eukaryota > Metazoa > Chordata > Aves > Strigiformes > Tytonidae > Tyto > Tyto alba. The sequence goes on along the minus strand of NW_024881310.1, from coordinate 103,646 downwards.
TCTTTAAGAAGATGATGATGTTATATTGGCATGATATTCCCTTGGGCAATCTATGCTGGAATTTCCCAATCACCTCCTTCATTTGGTTTGTGATAGTTGAAAGGCTCTCTGGATCAATCCCCAATACAGTTTTCGTTGCCCCTTCTCCCAAGTCCATGATGGTTTGAAGGCTCCCCCAGCATCTGACCCCTGACCAGACCCAGCTGTGTCCCATGCTGGCCTTTACAGACAGCCCTGCTCCAGGATCTGCTGGAGTCTGGGCCAGGAGAGAGGCCAGGCAGGGCTGGCCAGTCCCCCCATACAGGCACTGAGACCAGCAGAACGATGGAGATGGTCTCACAGAAGGACTCACCCATAAGCTTGGGTGAGCAGCCAGTGCTGGAAATGGCCAGTGAGAGAGGCTGGGGGGTGATGAAAGCCCTGGGTCACCTTCCTGGACTGTTCATGCCAACAAGGACACAGAGAAGCCTCTTCTCTCCTGCACCTGCATGCCTTCAATCCCTTCCACAAGCCCTGGCTCTGCACCACAAATCCCCTGGTGTGTCCTCACTCTGCGTGATCATGCAGTACGAGTTATACTTTGTTGGTTTTCTCTCTCTGCTACTTTCCAGTTCAGTCCAGCTTCCCCAAGCTTTCACCCTTCCCTGCCTTCATCCACATCCTTCCCCAGCAAAGCCCAGTCTGGGTTAGTCCCCAGGCAGGTTCCTGGCACTCCCCCCACAGCCTCAGCCCCTCTGAAAGGCAGAGCAGCTCCTAGGGGGTAGAGAGGGGTCATCCCTGGAGATGGGAGGCATCAATGGCACAAGGAGAAGGAGTCCAGTGACACCCGGTGTCCCCTGCTCTCCTCTCCAGCACATCCTGAGGGCTCTGTAAGCCCCTCCGTGCCATCCCCTCTCCCGTGACCTGCACAAGAGCCCTAGCCCTGGAGGTTCTCAGGCAGCTTCTGCTGCCACGCTGACAGAGAGGCCTGCCCTGAGCTGGTGCAGCCAGAAAGGTGTTTTCATTCCCCATTCATTCCTGCCCTGATCAGGATGGATCTAAGACAAAGAAGTTGTGAGTTCATTTATTCTGCTTAAATACAGAGAGCTTCTTATTGAGACCAAGTCTCTGGGTTGCACAAGATGGTTGGATACTGAAGTAGGAGGGAAAGAATAATGCTATTTCTTTGAAGAACACATCATCACAACTGGAAAAACGAGGACCAAAATGTATAAACAAGCAAAGATATTCTTGGGCTATCATGACAAATAGTAGGGCTCATCTGCAGAGGAAGGCTGAGAGTCTATGGCTGCTGAAAAACCTCCGATCAGTTTCCTCAGGGCATCCTTGAGTTCCTGGTTCCTTATGCTATAGAAGAGGGGGTTCAGTGCTGAAAGCATCACCAATTACAGAAATGAAACTACCAGTTCCAGAGATGGGGAGAACATAGAGGAGGCCTTCAGGTAGGCAAACATGGCAGTGTGGATGAACAGGGAGATCACGGCCAGTTGAGGGAGGCACATAGAAAAGGCTTTGTGCTGTCCCTGCTCAGAGGGGATCCTCAGCACGGCCCTGAAGATCTGCAGATAAAACAGCACGATGAAGAAAACCCAACCAAATACTGAACGGGATGTAGCCAGGAGAAATCCTTAAACCATTTTCTATTCAGGCCTGCGCTTCCCAGGCCTGTTTCTCTCTGGCCTTGGGGACAGGAGGGTTTGCTCACTCTCTTGGCATCCAATTTCAGCTTTATGTTTCCATCACCACAAACTCTGTCCCGTCTCTGCTCTGAAGCAAAACCTTTGCACACATGGGGTCTTGGACACTTGGTACCAGGTTTCCCTCAGACAAGTCAGAGCTTGGCCTGGTGCTACCCCTGAGGTGTTACGACCCAAATGTGCACTGATGGCCTTCAGCCGGGACAAAAGGGAGCCTGTGGGTTTTAACATGAATAGAGAAATTGCAGTAATCTTTTTGAAGCATCCCAAGGAAGTCTCTGGTTGGAGAAGCCTGGGCCTCACTGGGGACTTCAATGGCCCCGGCATTTTCTGGAAGAGGAACACAGCAGCATGCAAACAGTCCAGGCAGTTTGGGGACAGCTTGTTTTCACAGCTGCCAGATGGGCCAACAAGGGCAACACAAACCTGGAGCTGATAATTACAAGCAAGGAAGAGCTGAGCAGGGGTGTGAAGACTGGCTGTTGGGACAGTGATAACGGAGTCTGAGCTCCTGAGGGCAGTGAGGAAGGGGAATAGAAAAATGCAGATGTCGATCCTCAGTGGATCAGATCTGGCCGACTGTGGGGAGTTTTAGCTGGGATCTCATGGTCAGCAGCACTGATGGGCAGCAAAGCCAAGTGTACCTGGTTTTCAAGGACAGCATCCTCCAAGCACCACAGTCTTCTGTATCAAAACTCAATTGAAACTTGAATCGGAATGCATGGGCTGCATCATAAGATTTTACTGCTCTGGGAACAGTAGCAAGAAGAAACATGAATAATGTGTGGTCACATCTAAATTTTTTAAGATTTGTGGCGATAGAGCTGAGATACTTCATGTCCTCTTTGCCTCATATTTCACCAAGAGGTTCTCCTATGGCATTGTGCCTCAAGGCAAGACTCTAAATGAAAACAGAGGAAAACAGTCAATGGTGGAGAGCAATCAAATCAGGGGCTATATGAAAAAATATGAAAGCTACCTGTCAAAAGGAACCAGATGTATCCAACTCTCTTTACATAGGGGGAGAGAAAGTGTTATCAACTTGCTGGTCTTTGTGCATGGCCTGTGAAAAGACGAATGAGAATGTACAGAATGGTGTCAAAGTTCTGGCAATGAAATCTTCTTTCATATGGATTACACCAAGGTCAACACTGCAAATGGTTCAACTTTTGCCAAACATCTTCATTCAAGGGTTGATCCGGTTGCCCACAAAGTGGTGACCACTGCCTGCAAGATACACAAGGGTAGATGAGGCCATGGCATGGGACTGGGAAATGTGTCCCCAGGCTGATGGGAGACTTTCTGGAGCAGGAGCTGGTGGACAGGCAGGGTGAGCCAAAGCATCTCAGTCGAGACAGATCATTTCTGTCCCTTGAGTAGATGAGGAAGACTGGACACTTGCACCCAAGCTGCCCCGTGTTGGAGGTGAATGAGAAATGAGAGGGTCCAGATGCTGCAGAGCCTACTTGAAGACGTACTCATAGCCCACATACAGTGGGATGAGTGCAGATATGGCTATTCAGAAGAGGGCATTTCCTTTCTTTTGACTCTTTGCATCCCTCTGTGAATTTAGGGAGCTTATAACTTCAGGGTGTGAGTGACCGTGAGTGATTACAGACAGAGTCTGGGGCAGGGGGTAAACTGCGGTCTCTTAGTCTCTCTGCTTAACAAAAAATATGTTTTCCTTTGGTGTAAGGGCATCTCTGCTATAGAAATTGGACTTCAGAGCAGTTTAGGTGGACTTCATATGCAGAAGATGTGTTCTGGGTTTCTTTATTTATATATTTTTTTATTATTATTATTATTGAATTGGACAATCTTTTAGTTTTGTTTTGTTTTGGTTTTTTTTTTTCTTTTTTGTCAAGTAAGAAACATTCTTCTGTGTCTGTGTGCAGCTCATTTTCCAAGTACGGCAGGTAGGAGTTGGTGTGAATGGGCTGAGACGTGCAGCTACAGACTGTCCTGGAGAAAGCTCAGATTGGAACAAAGGTGCTGTAAGTCCCAGGGGGCTGATGAGAGAAATGTGGGGGTTGGAGGTAGGGACAAACACTGTCCAGAGGGTGTCTGACATACAGGGTCTTGACTTCCCTCCATATTCAGACTTAATCAGGAGATGCTCTAGAATCAGTATCAATTGCAGTTAGGTGATGTCCCCTAGTGTGTAAGCGGGAAAATAGGAACTAGTGGAAAAAGAAGAGATTGTTTCTTAATAACATTTAATACTGAAAGCTTTTCACTTTGACTACACTTCTGAAACCACTCAAATTCACCACATAGGAACTGAGGAATTCAGTGATACCCAGAGACTTGGCTATTGAGGACGTTTTAGCTGCTTCTGGGCCCTCTGGTGCCAAGTTGCTGAACTGCAGATCCTGGAACGGGATTGAACTGGCCTCTAGAGAAGTCGGAGTCAGCAGGAACCCTCCAAGTCCCTGAGGGTGTCAGTGATGGCCACCGAGGGCCATCACTGAAGAGCCCATGGAGGGAATGAGGAGACAAGGTCCCTGTCCCTGGGGGTGGTGAAGCAGGAAGGCAGAGGCACTGCTGCCAGCCTGAAAATCAAATGTTCAGGTGACTGTGAAAGACCTTGATGTGTTTCCTCAAGCAGGCTGTTCAAGCCCTGACCCCCATAGCCTGGGAATGGGGATCCTTCCCCTCAGGGGATGCTGAGGGCTTTTCCTGGGGGCAGTGAGATGTAGGGGGGTGTGATGCCGAGTGCAGGAGAGCGGGAGGACTCCTCCCAGGCTGGGTGGAGGGTAGAGGAGGAGGCAGCAGAGCGCTGTGGCTGTAAGGAACTGGTGTGCTCTCAGGGACCTCAGTGGAAGAGACAGCAGCCATAGTCAGAAGGACAAGGCTTTCAGTTCTTTTGGGTGGTTCCAGCCTCAGAAAAGGAGCCATTCCCACCACAGGCTGTCTTACACTTGCCTATACCTGTGGCTGTTTCTGTACAGATTTTAACCACCGCCCCTGCTTCCCCACTTCACTCTGATCCCATGCTGTCCCAACCTCTACTGATGACTCTCTGTCCTCACTCACTATTTCTTCAAACACAAAACTGTCATGTTCTCTACTTTTGGAAATGGCTGTGAGTTCCCCATAACCTGTGGAACTTCTTCCAAAGGCCTGCTAACACACCTCAATTGCTAAAGATGTCATCACCCAACCTGTATTTATACTTGGGATTGCCCTGACCCATGGGTACATTTACATTAGAAAAAAGGCGGGAATTCTTAAATATGAGGGTGGTGAAACAGTGGAACTAGTTGCTCAGAGAAGTGGTGAATTGCCCCTGCCTGGAACTTCTCTAGGCAACCTGTTCCAGTATCTCAACACCCACATCCTAAAATATTTCTTCCTTATATCAAATCTCAAACTACCCTCTTTCAGTTTAACACCATTGCCACTTGTCCTGCCACTGCAGTCTGTTGTAAAATGGCTCACTCCATGTTTCTTGCCGTATGAGTATGATATTTTTCATCTCCAAACACCTTTTAGTGTGTCCAGACATCTCTCAAGATGGAATCTGGAGGCCTCAAGCACATGCCCAATACAGAGGTTATGAACATCCTGGGCTAAGTGGAGTAGAGACTTGGGATAGTCTAGAAGTAGCAGGCCTTCTGTGGGTTCACTGGCAGTATAGGAGTCAGCTGAGAAAAATAGGGTGTCATGGCTCAGTGGACCAGCAGATATAGTGGAAAAGACCAGGAGAAGGCTGAGGAACTCATTCTTTTCCCATCCCATCCTGGTAAGGTCTGTCCCCTGACAACCCTTGTCCATGACTATCCTTCCAACACCTGTTCTAGCAGGGTTCCCCCCTGGCAGAGGAAGATGTGTCTGGGGAGCACTTACAGCACTTGGGCACACACAGGTCCATGGGACCAGAGGGGATGTGCCCAAGGGTGCTGGGAGAGCTGGCTGGTGTCATTGCAAGGCTGCTCCTGGTCACTTTGAAATGTCAGGGCAAACAGGGAGTTCTCTGGTGACTGGGAAAAGGCAGGCAGTGCACCCATTTTCATGCAGGGCAAGAACGAGCATCCATGGAACTACAGGCTGGTCAGACACATCTCAGTCCTCGGGAAGGTGATGGAGCAAATTCATTCAAGTAGTTCCTTTGCCTACATCCATCAGCTCTTGCTCTCTGGGATGTCCTGGGGCAGCTGAAGTACCCATGGGGTGTTTGGAAGGGTGACCTGGGACCTATGGGAACCCTTCTGGAGCATTCCCTTGTCACCAGGAAAAGGATCTCCAGACACTTCAGTTGAGACAACTCCTGTCTCTACATTGACTAGAAAGGGAAGTCTAGGAAACTTGATTTGCCATAGACATCTGCACGGAGGTGTCTAATGGTTGGAGACCAGTCTCCTCCCTTTCTTCCCAGATAACACAGATGTGTTCAGACAAGAGCAAATCTGGCACCCAAACTCAGTGTGTTTCACTGCAGTTTGTCACCCAGATCCCCCCTATCAGGTGACAGATCCTGCCACCTTAGTGGGTGACTCTCTTTGTGCAGCCAGTGAGCAGTGTCATGGATGCTCCTGGGTGGGGAGGGGATTTAGTGTGCTGGGATCTCTGCAAGACATAGAAATATCTTTCTTTCATGTTGCTCGCCTCAGTATGATAGAAATGTTTAGAAAGTGTCAATAAAAATGAAAAGAAGAAGAAATGAGGAATGATGAAATGCAAAGAGAATTTAATGACATTTCCAAGTTTTTTAAAATTCTTTGTGCATCTTTCCTCCTAGTTGAATTTAATTTCATTTTGATATACTAGTCTTTGGGGGATTTCATGTCATTTTTTTTTAATTGCTGCATTGAAAGAATAAAATATTTCCAGAATCAGGGTGGGGTGTAACTGTAGTAATAGAGGTGCCTTAAGTCACAGGGAAAGAGATGTCTGGTGCCATTGCAGGTGTCCTGGGCCCCTCTGCCCAGCCTCTGTCAGCATCTCCCCAGGGGCTCTGGTCTCCTGCACACCTTCTGTCCTGTGTGACAGCAGCCAGTCCCAGGGAAATACGTCAGACACACCGGGGTGTCTGCAAGGGGCACTCGATGTCCATGGTCAGACAGCTGAGCTCCACCGGGAAAGAGCAAGAACTGCCTGCCACTTTTAAAAAACACCCGAGCACTTTCTTGTCAGCTGAGATGATAGAAAACTTTTAATAAAGTGGTGATGTTTTTCCACCGTGACCTGATGGGAATTTCTAAGAAGGGTATTAATTGCAGGAGAAAAAGACATATGCTCCTTCTCTGGTGCTGTCATTGCCAGGACTCTGTCCAGGATATTGAGCATTTAAAGTTTGTAATTTTCCCACCTGTCCAGATCTAAAGCCATCTTCTCAGCACACTCACTGGACCTATGTGGTTTCCACTGGTCTCTAGTCTTCCTTTCCCATTACTCTTTGTTCAGTCAGATTCCTCTCAACACCCCAGGTTGAAGCTCTGAGCTTCAGGGACTTAGAAGCCTGCCCTTGTCTTTCAGCAGTCTCATTCTCTCTTCAGCCACCTCCTTCATTGTTGTTGGAACTCTCATTTCCCTTGGATCTGCCTGAAACTTTGCTCATGAGGTTACCTCCTGTGGATGGTGAACCTCATTGGAGGCAGCTTCACCTTAGCATCACTTGAGGAGTGTGGGTTATTGTTGCTTAAACTTCACCACGTTTTCCTTCTGTTGGTTTGTAGTGAAGAGAAATTCTGCTGTGCATGTGTGCAGCCAGGTCTCTGAGGAAAGCCAGTGGGAGCTGGTGCAGCGGAGCTGTAATGTCCAGCTGCAGGCCTGGGTGCAGAAGTCTGAAGGAAGGAGAAGTGCTGCAAGTGCCAGGGGGACGATGAGAGAAGTGGCAGGGCTGGGGAGGTGAGGAATCAGGTTGTCCATGCACTGTCTGACATTCAGGAGGAGATGGCAATGTCAATTAAATCAATATTTGAAATGTAAGGCATCCTCAAGCAGCCCTTCTAAAACAGTTCTCATGAAGGTTGCTCTTGTAAAAGTCTCCTTTTGTGTCCCCAGGAGGCATGGGCACTGCTGATTTCCCTCTCCAGAGAGTGGCAGAGGCTGGATCCCCTTCTCAGGACAGACTCCTTGCCAGGAACACACAGGCATGGGGGCAGCTCACCTGATTTTCACTGGCAATTCACTCAGCTTGTCTTTTGGTGTACTTGGTGTTTTTCTCCGACCACTCTTAAAAACAGTGAAGAATCTGAAAAAAATAAAAAGAACAAATAGAAAATAATCATCAAAGCACGGAGGTTGGAACCAGATGACCTGCAAAGGTCCCTTCCAATCCAAACCGTTCTGTGATTCTGTGATTTTATGACAAGCATGAACTTAAAACGTGGCCTGTGCTGTAAAGATCTGTATATGTGAGCTACATTAAACAAGCCATGCCTCACTCCTCATCTTCCCTGACAGTCACAGAATCATAGAATCATTTAGGTTGGAAAACACTCTTAATGTCATTGAACCCAGCCGTTAAATTAACACTGCCAAGTCCACAACTAAACCAGATCCCTCTGTGCCACATCTACATGTCTTTGAAATACCTCCAGCCATGGTGATTTAACCACTTTCCTGGGAAGCCTGTTCCAACAATTGATAACGCTTCCAATGAAGAAATGTTTCCTTGTATCCAATCTAAACCTCCTCTAGTGCAACATGAGGCCATTTTCTCCTCTCCTTTCACTTGTTACATGGGAAAAGAGTCTGACCCATGACATAGTATAGGACAGCCTGTGCTGGGAATGGCCCCTCCGATGTGGCTGGGACCCCCCAACACAACTGAACCCCTTGTCCTTCTGACTATGGCTGCTGTCTCTTCCACTGAGGTCCCTGAGAGCACACCAGTTCCTTACAGCCACAGCGCTCTGCTGCCTCCTCCCCAACCCTCCACCCAGCCTGGGAGGAGTCCTCCCACTGTCCTGCACTTGGCATCACACCCCCCTACATCTCACTGCCCCCAGGAAAAGCCCTCAGCATCCCCTGAGGGGAAGGATCCCCATTCCCAGGCTATGGGGGTCAGGGCTTGAACAGCCTGCTTGAGGAAACACATCAAGGTCTTTCACAGTCACCTGAACATTTGATTTTCAGGCTGGCAGCAGTGCCTCTGCCTTCCTGCTTCACCACCCCCAGGGACAGGGACCTTGTCTCCTCATTCCCTCCACGGGCTCTTCAGTGATGGACCTCGGTGGCGATCACTGACACCCTCTGGAACTTGGAGGGTTCCTGCTGACTCCGACTTCTCTAGAGGCCAGTTCAATCCCGTTCCAGGATCTGCAGTTCAGCAACTTGGCACCAGAGGGCCCAGAAGCAGCTAAAACGTCCTCAATAGCCAAGTCTCTGGGTATCACTGAATTCCTCAGTTCCTATGTGGTGAATTTGAGTGGTTTCAGAAGTGTAGTCAAAGTGAAAAGCTTTCAGTATTAAATGTTATTAAGAAACAATCTCTTCTTTTTCCACTAGTTCCTATTTTCCCGCTTACACACTAGGGGACATCACCTAACTGCAATTGATACTGATTCTAGAGCATCTCCTGATTAAGTCTGAATATGGAGGGAAGTCAAGACCCTGTATGTCAGACACCCTCTGGACAGTGTTTGTCCCTACCTCCAACCCCCACATTTCTCTCATCAGCCCCCTGGGACTTACAGCACCTTTGTTCCAATCTGAGCTTTCTCCAGGACAGTCTGTAGCTGCACGTCTCAGCCCATTCACACCAACTCCTACCTGCCGTACTTGGAAAATGAGCTGCACACAGACACAGAAGAATGTTTCTTACTTACCAAAAAACAAAACCAAATGATGGTCCAGTTCAATAATAAAAATTAAAAGAAAAAAAAATAATACCCAGTACTCCTGTTCTGCATATGAAGTCTACCTAAACTGCTCTGAAGTCCAATGATTATATTGGAGATGCCCTTACACCAAAGGAAAACGTATTTTTTATCAAGGAGGTATCCCAAGAGCTCCCAGAGTACTCCCTGCCTCAGACTCTGTCTGTAATCACTCACGGTCACTCACACCCTGAAGTTAGAAGCTCCCTAAATTCACAGAGGAATGCAAAGAGTCAAAAGAAAGGAAATGCTCTCTTTTGAATAGCCATATCTGCACTCATCCCACTGTATGTGGGCTACAAGTACGTCTTCAAGTAGGCTCTGCAGCATCTGGACCCTCTCATTTCTCATTCACCTTCAAGACGGGGCAGCTTGGGTGCAAGTGTCCAGGCTTCCTCATCTACTCAAGGGACAGAAATGATCTGTCTCGACTGAGATGCTTTGGCCCACCCTGCCTGTCCACCAGCTCCTGCTCCAGAAAGTCTCCCATCAGCCTGGGGACACATTTCCCAGTCCCATGCCATGGCCTCATCTACCCTTGTGTATCTTGCGGGCAGTGGTCACCACTTTGTGGGCAACCGGATCAACCCTTGAATGAAGATGTTTGGCAAAAGTTGAACCATTTGCAGTGTTGACCTTGGTGTAATCCATATGAAAGAAGATTTCATTGCCAGAACTTTGACACCATTCTGTACATTCTCATTCGTCTTTTCACAGGCCATGCACAAAGACCAGCAAGCAGATAATGCTTTTGTTGGACCACAAACATCCATCCGCTCTACAAGAGAGCACCAGGGGTGACCCAGGGTCAACCCCTGGGATTCTGGAGTCGCGAATATAGAGGATCTGAAGCCCATTATACTCCAACTGAAAAAGAGATACTGGCAGCATATGAAGGGGTTCGAGCTGCTTCAGAAGTAATTGGTACAGGAGCACAGCTCCTCTTGGCACCCTGACTGCCAGTACTGGGCTGGATGTTCAAAGGGAAGGTCCCCTCGACACATCATGCAACTGATGGTACGTGGAGTAAGTGGGTCACGCTCATCACACAGCGGGCTCGAATAGGAAACGCCAACTGCCCAGGAATACTAGAAGTAATTACAAATTGGCCAGAGAACAAAGACTTTGGAATGTCACCAGAGGAAGAGGTGACCCCAGCTGAGGAGGCACCACCATATAATGAAATACCGGATAATGAGAAGCGCTATGCCTTATTTACCGATGGGTCCTGTCACATTGTAGGGAAACATCGGAAGTGGAAGGCTGCTGTGTGGAGCCCCACATGACAGATCGCAGAAGCTGTTGAAGGAGAGGGTGAATCCAGTCAATTTGCAGAGGTGAAAGCCATCCAGCTGGCCTTAAGTATCGCCGAGCAAGAAAAATGGCCAGTCCTTTACCTCTACACTGATTCGTGGATGGTGGCAAATGCCCTGTGGGGGTGGTTGCAGCAGTGGAAACAGAGTGGCTGGCAGCGTAGAGGCAAACCCATCTGGGCTACTTATTTGTGGCAAGATATTGCTGTTCGAATAGAGAACTTGGTTGTGGTAGTACACCACGGAGATGCTCTAATACCCAAAAATCAAGCAACGGAAGAACATCAAAACAACCACCAGGTGGACCAGGCTGCAAAGATTAAGGTGGCCCAAGTAGATATGGACTGGCAGCATAAGGGCGAAAAATTTTTGCCTCGTTGGGCTCATAACTCCTCAGGCCATCAAGGAAGAGACGCAACATATAGATGGGCTTGTGACTGAGGTGGTGGACCTAACTATGGACATTATATCACAGGGTATCCATGAATGTGAGACCTGTGTTGCAGTCAGGCAGGCCAAGTGGTTAAAACCTCTTTGGTATGGAGGGAGATGGTTAAAGTATAGATATGGGGAAGCCTGGCAAATCGATTACATTACACTTCCACAAACTCGGCATGGTAAGAGTTATGTGCTCACAATGGTAGAAGCAACTACCGGATGGCTGGAAACATATGCTGTGCCCCATGCCACTGCTCAAAACACTATTCTGGGACTTGAAAAACAAGTCCTGTGGTGGCATGGCACCCCAGATAGAATTGAGTCAGATAATGGTACTAATTTTCGAAATAACCTTATAAACATCTGGGCAAAAGAACATGGCATTGAGTGGATATATCATATCCCCTATCATGCCCCGGCCTCCGGGAAAATTGAGCGGTATAATGGGCTACTAAAGACCATGCTGAGAGCAATGGGAGGCGGAACTTTTAAGTATTGGGACAAACATTTAGCAAAGGCCACCTGGTTAGTCAATACTAGAGGATCTGCCAACCAGGCTGGCCCTGCCCAGTCAAACATTCTGCATACTGTAGATGGAGACAGAGTCCCGGTAGTGCACCCTAAAAACATGCTGGGGAAGACCGTCTGGGTTATACCTCCTTCAGGTAAAAGTAAGCCCATACATGGGATTACCTCTGCCCAAGGACCTGGGTGCACTTGGTGGGTAATGCAGAAGGACGGGGAAGTCCGATGTGTGCCTCAAGGGGACTTAATGTTAGGTGAAAATAGCCAATAAGCTGTATTAGATTAGTCACCACACCACCCTACCAATGCTTTGTTATGGAAAACATGAACTCGGATGAAGTTAGTACTGGTTTCAGCAACTGATGCCCAGCGACTGCCGCAGACTGTGAATACAGACACCATCAGATGCATCAGCCACCAGCTCCAGCTGCAACAGAGACTGCATGCCATCCTCCTGCCAGGTCCAAGGACACCTCTGCCCTATTGACTGAGCATTGCTCCTCCTGCCTGAAGGGACTGTTATGACAGATGGAACCTGAAGCTATGGACCAAGTCAACTCATGATACATCCTGCAATGATGGACCATGGACTGAAAGAATGATATCTGTGTGCATATGTCTTTGACCAAGGAAGAGGATAGGAAATAACAATAATGTATTAGAAATATGGAACGTGAGCATAACATAAATGATCTGGAATAAGGGGTGGATACTGTCCTGGTTGGGGCTGGACTAGAGTTCCTGTTGGTTTCAGTAGCTGGAGGAGTGCTGCAGCACAGAGACCCCAGGGGCTCCCCAGGTCCCAGTGCCCTCACCTGTGTGCGGGGGTGGGGGGAGCACAGCTGGAGGGCTGGGCCCCGATTGGCTGATATTCAATGTCATGTGACATTGTGCTCACCATATAAAGGCAGGAGCGGGTGGGGGGAGCTCTCACTTCTGGGAGTGTTGCTGTGGTGGCTTTGTGTTTGGGCTCACCAGCTGGGAGCAGGTGGGTGTTGGTCAGTTGGTGGGTGGTGAGCAGCTGTATTGTACATTACCTGCTGATACTGCTGTCAGTGTATTATTCTGTTACTGTTATTAAACTGTTTTTATCTCAACCCGTGAGTCTCCCTTTGCCCCCCCGATTCCCTCCCCATTCCCAAGTGGGGGGAGGGTGGGTGAGCGGCTGTGTGGTGTTTAGCTGCTGAGTAGGCTCAAATGATGACAGGGCACAGCCAGGGAAAGTGCCTGCCTGAGAAGCAGCCTCACCAGCTGTGCTCCTTGCAATACATGGTGCTCTCATCATTGTCAAACCCACCTCCCAGCAGGGAATGTTTTGCTTCTGGAAGAGAGGAAGACAAACAGCTTTGGCAGAGCTGACAAGGATGAGTAAAGCCTCCAGCCCTCCCCACTGGATGAGTGAGTCCATGTCAGAAAGCTGAGGGTCTGAGGTTGTGGAAGGGTGAGGGAAAGAGTCAGAAAGGAGAAACTCCTCCTGTGGGAGGAGAAAGGTACAGGCCATCTGGCCCCAAAGACCCTGCTCTGACTTTACCCAAACCCCAGCTGAGTTGGGTGAGTTCCTGGGCTGGCTCCAACAGAGCCCAGCCCAGCTGGAACTCAGCACCACCAGCCCCTCCCCAGCATCTCTGCTGGAAGTTACTGGGTCTCAGGGGATCTGGGGAAGGAGGGAGCTGGGCTGGGGACATGTGCAGCACAAGACAGGGCTGAGACTCTGCTCTCGCTCACACACTTTACCTGCACAAACACCCACAGAAAAATCAGCAGTTCCCTGACTCGGGACATCCAGCACCCACCTGCAATGCTCAACATGAAGGGTTGACCTCTGTGCTGACAGTGCCTGGGAACAAAGACCTGGGGCCTCACCCTCTGCCTCTACCCCACCACATCTTCCCTTCTGTGATCACTCTGCAATCCATGACCCAGACCTAATGCCCTGCTCTGCCCTTGACCTTTTCTCCCCAAACATCAATAAGTGATGCACCAGCAAAAAAGAACAAAAAAAAATTCCCCCCTCCTTTGTACTGTCTCCTGCAGTTTATAACACCAACAATTCCTTCAGTGACCCAGGCACAGCTCAGCTCTCCCCAGGCACTGCAGGGAGGAAGCATTGCTAAACTAGTTCTCAAATCAGGCTGCAACTTCTGAACTGCTGGAAAGGCTGGAATCTGTTGTGGCGAGGCCTGCCTTTCCTGACAGCCCTGAGTACTTTGAACTCCAGGTGAGGCTTCTCTAGAAAGGAGACTCAGGGAAGGAAATCATCAGGATTCAGCAAAACTCCTGACAGAACCTGATAAAAGATACCCAGAGTATAAACCCCATCACCTCCTTGAATTTGACACTAAAAATCTCCACACGCTGGGCTAGTTTTTCAAAACCAGACATTTAAAGTAACAATACATGCTAAGTACCTCAGTGCTGAGAGACAAGTTTCAAAGAGAAACAAAAAATAGATGAAGCTGTATCATCTGGATTTACAAATTCTCTATCAACAGAAAGGAAGTCCAACAGCCTACGGGATGTTTCATTAGATGTTCCTACGGAAATTTGGTTTCTTGGGCCTCTTGGCTCCAGCCTGCTGCATTCACATTGCTGGCAAGGGGACAATTTCCAGTTCAGGCATCAAATTTTTCCCCATCCTGCCTGAAGATACAGAACAGCTCTGTCACACATCACGCAGCATCGGAATGAAGATGGAGGTAGTGTGAATTTAAATGGTTTGGGCTCAAATGAAATCTCAAAACGTGATCTTGCATGAAAACACCTTTTTCAACTAGGCATAAGTTACACAACTGTAAATCCAGATCTAGTTTGCAGAGTTTCTCACATCTCTCGATAACGGGGGTATGGTACTGTGGAGAGGGGAGCACGCTTTGGTTTGCTAAATCCCTGATGAGTGTCCAACCTGTCCTTCCCTTGGCCTCTGGCATCTCATTCCTTGAGATGTAAACAGAGTGAGGCTTCTGTCAAGAATCCTTAAGATGTTAGTATGACTTCCCTAAGAGTAGCAGTACCTGAAAGAAACAAAGAAACAAAGCAAAGTGAATTAATTGAGTGTAAATTAGTGCAATGTAGCACTCTGCTTGCTTTGTAGACATTCTGGGCAATGTCAATTCAATCAGTATTTGCAATGTAAGCCATCCTCAAGTCGCCCTTCCAAAGCAGTTCACATGAAGGCTGCTCTTGTAAAAGTCTCCTTTTGTGTCCCCAGGAGGCATGGGCACTGCTGATTTCCCTCTCCAGAGAGTGGCAGAGGCTGGATCCCCTTCTCAGGACAGACTCCTTGCCAGGAACACACAGGCATGGGGGTAGCTCACCTGGTTTTCACTGGCAATTCACTCAATATCTCTTTTGGTGTACTTTCTGTTTTTCTTTGACAAGTCTTAAAAACACTGAAGAATCAGAAAAAAAAAAAAAAAAAAAAAAAAGAAAGAAAAAGAACGAATAGAAGTTAATCATCAAGGCAGGGAGGTTGGAACTAGATGATCTGTAAAGGTCCCTTCCAATCCAAACCATTCTGTGATTCTGTGATTTTATGTCAAGCACCAACCTAAACTTCTGCCTGTCCCATAGAGGAGCTCCATATAAGTGAGCCACATTAAACAGGCCATGTCTCACTCCCCATCTTCCCTGTCAGTCACAGAATCATAGAATCATTTAGGTTGGAACATATTCTTAAGGTCATCAAATCCAGCCATTAAACTAACACTGCCAAGCCCACTACTAAATGTGGTCCCTATGTGCCACATCTATATGTCTTTTAAGTACCTCCAACAATGGTGACACAACTACTTTCATGGGCAGCCTTTTCCAATGCTTTATAACCCTTCCAGGAAAGAAATGTTTCCTCATATTCAATTTAAACCTCCCCTGGTGCAACTTGAGGCCATTTCCTCCTGTCCTTTCACTTGTTACATGGGAAAAGAAACTGGCCCAGACCTCACTGCAACCTCCTTTCAGGTAGTTGTACAGACCGATAAGGACGCTCCTGAGCTTCCATTTCTCTACTCTAAACACCCCAGTTCTCACAGTTGCTCCTGATAAGACTTGTGCTCTAGACCCTTCACCAGCTTCATTACACTTCTTCAGACACGCTGCAGCACCTCAATGTCTTTCTTGTAATGAGGGGCCCAAAACTGATCCCAGTATTCAAGGTGCAGCCTCACAGTGCTGAAGTACAGAGGGATGATCACTGCCCTAATCCTGCTGGCCACAGCATTTCTGATACAAGGCAGGGTGCTATTGCCTTTCTTGACCAGCTGGGCACTCTCTTGGCTCATTTGCAACCAGCTGTTGACCAACACACCCAGGTTCTTTTCTGCTGGGCAGCTTTCCAGCCACTCTTCCCCCAGCCTGTAGATTTGCATCAGGTTGTTGTGCCCAAAGTGCTCACCCCAAAACTGAGCTTTCTTGAACCTCATACAATCAACCTTTGCCCATCACTCCAGCCTGTCCAGACCCCTCTGTAGAGCCTTCCTAGATTGCAGCACATCAACACTCCAGCACAACTTGGTGTTGCCTGCAAACTTACTGATGGTGGACTTGATCCCCTCATCCAGATCACTGATAAAGATATTAATGAGAACTGGCCCCAGTACTGATCCCTGGGGAACAGCACTTGTGGCCAGCTGCCTGCTGGATTGTACTGCGTTCACCACCACTCTTTGGACATGGCGAAATGCTCAAGTAAGGACATTACAATCTGGATGGCTGGTTTGATGGTGGGGTTCAGAAGTTCATGGTGAATGAATTTTTCTCTGCAGGCAGATCAGTAACACATGGAGTACTGCAAGTGTTCACCCTGGGATCTGTCCTGGCAAACATCTTTACCAAAGACATGGAAGAACTGAAAGAGTGCACTCTCACTAAGATTGAAGATGCCACTGAATTGTGGAAGTAAGGGTCAATATGTTGGAGGGCAGAGTTGCCATCCAGGGAGATCTAGAGAGGCTGAGATGTTGTGGATTAATCACAGTAGACTGCTTAGGCTCACACAGCCACTCACTCACTCCTCCCCAGTGGGAGGGGAGAGAAAATCGGAAGGGTGAAAGTGAGAAAACTCATGGGTTGAGGTAAAGACAGTTTAATAAATAAAACAAAGCTGTGTACAAGTGTCAAGCACAATAAAGAAATTCATTCACTACTTCTCACCGGCAGGCAGGTGTTCAGCCATCTCCAGGAAAGCAGGACTTCATCATGCACAGCGGTTATTTGGGAAGACCAGCGTTGTCACTACAAACATCTCCCCTTATGCTTTACCTGTATTTTTTATTACTGAGCACACTGTCATACAGTATGGACCATCCCTTTGGTCAGCTGAGGTCAGCTGTCCCAGTTGTGTCCCCTCCCAGCTTCTTATACACCCCCAGCCTACTTGCTGTCAGGGTAAGTTCCCCCAATTATGATGCCAGTGAGAGCAATCAGTTCATTGTCCCCCCCGTAGCTCCAGCAAGACATAACCTCATAACATACTATTTGCAGGCTCCTCCAGTATCCAACACTTTCCCAGCCCCAGCTGTGTCCCATGTGGGCATACACAGACCTCCCTTCTCTTCAGTCTGCCAGGGTCTGCACCAGGAGAGAGGCCGGGCAGGGCTGGCTGGTCCCCCCATACAGGCACTGAGACCAGCAGGAGGATGGAGATGGTTTAGCAGCAACGCTCACCCATAAACCCGGGTGAGCAGCCAGTGCTGGAAATGACCAGCGAGATAGGCTGGGGGGTGATGAATGTCCTGGGCCACCTTCCCAGCCTGGCCAGGCCACCAAGAGCACAGAACAGCATCCTCTCTCCTCTGCCTTCATGTCTTTGATCCCTGTCATGAGCCCTGGCTCCGCACCACAAATCCCCTGGTGTGAGTGCTCACCCTGCATCTCCACACAGTATAAGCTGTACACTGGTGTTTTTCTCTCCAAAGCACTTTCCACCCCAGCCCAGCACCTCCCCAGCACTCCCCATGCCCACCACACTCTCCCCAGACCATCCCATCCCAGCACAACAGCCCAGTCTTGGCTGGCCCCATGGCATTGCCCAGCGCAGGGTGCTGCAGAGCTCTGGGCACTCACCCCACAGCCCCAGCCCCTCGGAAGGTCACAGCAGCTCCTGGGGCACAGAGGGCTCTCAGCCTCCCCATCAGCCCCAGGGCTGGGGCCAGCCATGCCATGAGCAGACGCAGGCCAGCGTCTCCTCTCTCTGCTGCTCTTCTCTCCAAGAGATCCTGATTGCCCAGTGCTGGCAGCCCCTCTGTGCCCGTCCCTCTCCCCAGCACAAGACTCCTGCACTGGGGGCTCCCCAGGCAGCTCCTGCTGTGCCAGCCAGAGAAAAGCTGCCCAAACTGGTGCCTCCAGAAATAGGTCTGCTCTTGTCATGGGATGTCACCTCAGGCACGGCCCTGAGCTGGCGGTGCTGCTCTGCAGGGCAGTGGTGGCTGAAAGCCACGGGGAGATGGTCCCAGGGAGATCCCCCTGGATCAGCCATCATTGCCATTGCACTGGGCACCCCCACGTGAAGGGGCAGCACAGGCCTATTCCCTAACACATCCCCCCATGCCCTCCTGCCCTGAACCCCTGGAGAACCCCAGCACAGCAGCACGCTCAGCGGGGCAATTCCTTCAGCCTGTTCCTGACCTCAGCTTGGGAAGAAGATACCAACCTCCAGACATGGGCACTGAGACAAGCCTCTTTTATAATGGATATATTTAATGGGAGGCCAGCTGCATTGTCCCATCAGACACAGCGCACAATGTCCTCTCTGACAGAGATGCTGGTTCAAGTCTCTGAGGAAGAGGAGTGGATACAGACATTTTAGGAACAAAAAAGAGTTTCACAAATAAAATGCTTACTGCACAGAAGGATTCAGATAAGAATTGGAAATGACTTCTGAAGAGACACAGGAAGCTTATCCCTGTTGAGATTCAGCTGACTGAATCAGCTTCTTCAGTGCGTCCTTCATCTCCTGGTTCCTCATGCTGTAGATGAGGGGGTTCACTGCTGGAGGCACCACCGAGTACAGAAATGACACCACCATGTCCAGAGATGGGGAGGAGATGGAGGAGGGCTTCAGGTAGGCAAAGATTACAGTACTGACAAACAGGGAGACCACGACCAGGTGAGGGAGGCACGTGGAGAAGGCTTTGTGCTGTCCCTGCTCAGAGGGGATCCTCATCACGGCCCGGAATATCTGTACATATGACAGTACGATGAAAAGAAAACAACCAAATGCTAAACAGAAACTAGCCATGATAAGTCCAACTTCCCTGAGGTAGGAATCTGAGCAGGAAAGCTTGAGAATCTGGGCGATTTCACAGAAGAACTGGTTTATGGAATTGCCTTGGCAGAGTGGTAGGGAAAATGTGTTGGCAGTGTGCAGCAGAGAATAGAGCAGCCCAGTGCCCCAGGCAGCTGCTGCCATGTGGACACAAGCTCTGCTGCCCAGGAGGGTCCCGTAGTGCAGGGGTTGGCAGATGGCAACATAGCGGTCATAGGCCATGATGGTGAGAAGGAAATATTCTGATGATACCAAAAATAGAAAAAGAAATACCTGTGCAGCACATCCCGGGTAGGAAATGGCCCTAGTGTCACAAAGGGTATTGGCCATGGCTTTGGGGAGAATGGTGGAGATGGAGCCCAGGTCGAGGAGGGAGAGGTTGAGGAGGAAGAAGTACCTGGGGGTGTGGAGGTGGTGGTCACAGGCGATGGTGGTGATGATGAGGCCGTTGCCCAGGAGGGCAGCCAGGTAGATGCCCAGGAAGAGCCAGAAGTGCAGGAGCTGCAGCTCCCGTCTGTCTGCGAATTCCAGGAGGAGGAACTGGGTGATGGAGCTGCTGTTGGACATTTGTTCACTGCAGGCAGGGAGATTGAACTAGAAGACATTGACAAGTTAGGACAAACTTCTTTTATTCAATCTTTTGCTGTTTCCCAAAAAGTCTCCTCAAAACTATTTATCTTTCTTTGGGGAAAATATATTCAATTCCTTTTTATGAGCTCAGATTTTGATGTTGCTGAGGAGACGTTCATTGAAGGGGAAGAAATCCTCATCTTTCACATTTCTCTCCGCCTGAACACAGGGGAGACCTGAGGGAAAAAAAGGCTCCCTGTGCCCTAGTACAGAGTCAAGAGAATGCTGGAGCAAGTCCTGGCTCTCTGCTCCCTGGAGCTGTTTTCTGCCAGGAGTCATTTCTGTGTCCCCATGTCACTGCCCTGACAGTGCTGCCAGCCCCCATCCCACCCGCCCTGTGCTCAGCTCTGCCCTGCAGACCCCTCCTGGCAATAGGGCACTGCCCAGGGGCATTCCCTACTTCCAGATTCAAAGGAGAACAGCAGGCAAAACCAGAACCCTCAAACAAAAATCATGCTGTTGTGTCTGTAAGTAGAGGAGTAGGTGAAGGCACTTTATGAAGTTTCTGGCAATCCTGCTGATCCCTCAGTTTAACATTTCAGGAGTCTCAGTGAATTATTCAAATTTCACAGCCCCTTTCTACTTTTTCTTAGAAGAAACACGAGATCATATAGCCTAAAAAGGTTCACATTATTAAGGTGGCCCCTGCCTTCAATTTCCTCTTGAAATACAAATGTGCTATACGTGATCTGGAGCTGTGAGCATCCCTGATCCACGTAGCAGCCTCTGTAGAGCAGAAGGAGCCTGCCCTGGCGGGGGTCTCTCCTTCCCCCCACAGCTTCTCCCCACAGCGCCGTGGGGAGCTCCCCGGGCAGGCTGAGTGCTGACCCTGGCAGGCGGCAGAGTCCCTGCCCCAGCACACAGCCCCCTGGGGTGCAGGGACCCTGCTGGGAAGGACAGCCCTGGGCACCCCTGCCTGCACACCCGGCTGCACACCCCTGCAGCCGGCCCCGCCAGAAGGCAGCCCTCATGCCCTGGCCCTCGCAGGGGGCACCAGGGAAGCCCTGCTCGGGAGAAGATCCTCCTCCTCCTCCTCCTCCTCCTCCTCCTCCTCCTCCTCCTCCTCCTCCTCCTCCTCCTCCTCCTCCTCTAGGCAGGAGGCAGATTCCTGGCGGCTCTGCCGCCTTCCCCAGATCCCTCCCCGAGCTGCAGCTGCATTGCCCTGCACCCCCAGACTTACTGTGGCCAGGGCCCTGACGCTTTCTCCTCCTCGGAGCTCTCAGCAGCCTCCCAGCCCAGGCTGCCTTGAAGCTGTGTGTGCCTCGCTGCTCTGCCCTGGGTGCCTGCAGGCAGTGCCCCCAGCCCTGCTGCGCTTTGCAGAGGAGCTGCTCCTGGGCAGAGCTGTCTCTCTGCAGCGCTGCCCACTTGCCAGGAGCTCCCTGCGGCCCAGGAGCCCGGCCCAGCTCAGCACCACAGCAACAGCCCAAGGCACTTTAATGACCCCTCAGGAGGGTTTGGTGCCAACTCCATGAACCTCAGGCACTGAGAAGCTGAAGAAACCTCTGAAGAAGTCAAAGTTATATTCAAACTCCAAAGTTTCCTAGAGTGTTAATGGCTCCCACTGAGGGACACTGTTGACAAAGCCTCCTCAGGGTCCAGTTAGAGCAGAAATCTGGAGGCAGTGATGAGAAGTCAAAAACTAAAAGGGAAAGGTGGCTCTGATGCTGAGTAAACCTGAATGTGTTGCATTAAGCCAAAGTTCCAAGTCCTAAGCCCATTAACCAAATGGCCAAGCCATGACCCCCAGCCCCTGGGAAGGGAGATCCTGTCCCTCCCACATTCCTCAGGGCTCTTCCTAGGGTAGGGGCTATGGAGATGTGCACCTCCCAGGCTCCTGAAGATGCACAAGGAGGCCATGAGGCCCCCATGCTGCAAGGGACTGTGCCTCCTCACAGGCATCAGTGGCAGAGACAACAGCCATAGCCAAAATCGTGATGAGGTTGACTTTACTGGGGGCTTTCACCTTTCCCACAGCCCTCTGTCATCTCCACCACAGGCTGTCCTATGGGGTTGCATGCCCTGCGCCTCTTTCCCTGCAGGCTGTCCTCATCCCCCCAGCTGTCTCACCTCGCTCCCACCTGAGCATCTTCCTTCCTTTCCTGATCTCTCACCATCCTCCCTGGCTCTTCCTTGAAAAACAAAGCCTTGATCTGATCCGTACTCCTCCTGGGTCATATGTTGCACCACAGCATTTATCCTGTTGTCCAGTCTGGACTTCCCCAGCTGCACAGTATGACATTATTTCTTTCTCATGCTGTTTTCCACTGTGAAGAAAAAGTGCACCATCTCTCAAACCACCCTTCAAGGGTTCTTGGGCTACTCCTAGACTGTCCCAAGTCTCCACAGCACTTAGCCCAGAATGTTTATATCTAAGCACATTGCACATGGGCTTGAGTCCTCTAAACCCCATCTTGGGGTGATGTCTGGGTACTCTCAAAGGTGTTTGGAGATGAAAACATAGTGGTTACAGGTCAAGAAAGATGGAGTGATACTTCTCACCAGGATCTGTATTGGAAGGGCAAGCGGCAATGGTGTTAAAATGAAAGAGGGTAGATTTAGATTTGAAATAAGGAAGAAATGTTTTCCGATGAGGATGCTGAGATACTGGAACAGGTTGCCTAGAGCAGTTCCAGGGAGGGGCAATTCACCACTTCTCTGGTCAACCTCTTCCAGTGTTTCACCATCCTCATAGTAAAGAATTTCCTCCTTTTATCTAAGCTAAATCTACCCTCTTTCAGTTTAAACCCATTACCCTTTGTCCTATCCCTGCAATCCCTGATAAATAGTCCCTCCCCATCTTTCCTGTAGCCCTGTTTAAGTCCTGGAAGGCCACTAGAATTTCTCCCTTGGAGCCTTCTCTTCTTCAGTCTGAACAACACAAACTCTCTCAGCCTGTCCTCACAAGGGAGGTGCTCCCACCCCCCAGTCATCTTCACGGCCTCCTCTGGACCTGCTTGAGCATGTCCATGTCCTTTTTATGATTGGATCACAAGAGCTCAAAACCAGACAACAGGGACAGTCACATGAGAGCAGAGCAGAATGGGAGAATCCCCCACCTTGACATGCTGGCCACGCTTCTCTTGATGCAGCCCAGGACACGGTTGGTTTTCTGGCCTGCGAGCGCACATTGCTACTTCACAGCTAGTTTTCGATGAACTACCACCCCCAAGTCATTCTCCGCAGAGCTGCTCTCAATCCACTCCTTGCCCAGCATCTATTTGTATGTGAGGTTGTCCCAAGCCATGGGTAGGACCTTGAACTTGGCCTTGTTGAACTTCATGAGGTTTGTATGGGTCTACTTCTCCAGCCACTCGATCCCACTGTCCATGACAGCGACAAAGATGTCAATCAATACCAGACCCAACTCCAACCCCTGAGGAATGCCCCTCATCTCTGTTCTCCAATTGGACATTGAGACTGTGACCTCAGCACTTTGAGTGTGACCATCCAACCAATTCTTTATCCACCGAGTGGTCTATCCGCCAAATCACTGTCTCTCCAACTTATAGACGAGGATTTCATGTGGGACCGTGTCAAGTGCTTTGCACAAGTCCACGTAGATGACGTCAGTTGCCCTTCTAACTGTTCTTTGGTGAGGCCAGCAACAGGCAAGACGGGTGTGTGTGCATGTCATGTTGGTGTGTATGTCAGTGGGTGTAACTCATGGTCTGAGCCTGGTCGGCAGCCAAACACCACACAGCTCCCACCTGGGAATGGGGAAGGAAGCAGAGGGGCAAAAAGAGACTCATGGGTTGAGATAGGAACAGTTGAATAATGGTAATAAAATAATATGGTAGCAGTATGAACGGATAATGTACAGTGCAATTGCTCACCACCCGCCGAATGACACGCAGCCGGCTCCCGGCCAGCGATCCTGAAACACAAAGATGCCGCGACCACAATCCCAAAAGTGAGAGTGTGCCCCTTCCTGCCCACCCCTCCTTTATATGGTGAGCGTAACGTCACATGACATGGAATATTGGCCAATCCAGGCCCGGTGCTCCATCTGTGTTCCCTCTCTGCTTCTTGTGAGCCTGTGTGCATGCAAGACACGGGGAGCTGGAGGGTCCCTGAAATCTCCGTGTGCATCAGCACTCCTACAGCTACCAAAAAGGAACATGAACTCTATTCCAGTCTGAACCAGGACCGTGTCCACCCCTTGTTCCATATCCTTTGCATTATCCTCAGGTTCCATATTTCCTAATACAGTCTAATAAATTACTGTCCTCTTCCCTGGTCTTAGGCATGTGCACACAGATATAATTCCCTTAGCCCATGGGCCATGGTAAGCCCATACGTGGAATTACCTTTGCCCAAGGACCTGGGTTCACTTGGTCCTTGCAGTCTATATACTGCAGAATGTATAGTGAGTTCATTTGGTCCATAGCTTCAGGTTCCATCTGTCATAACAGTCTCTTAAGGCAGGAGGAGGGATGCTCAGTCGGTAGGGCAGAGGTGTCCTTGGGCCTGGCAGGAGGATGGCATGCAGTCTCTGTTGCAGTTGGAGCTGGTGGCTGATGTATCTGACGCTGTCTGTATTCAGTCTGCAGCAGTCGCTGGGTATCAGTTGCTGAAAGCAATCGTGACTTTATCCAAGTTCATGTTTTTCTTCATGAATATGATGCCATTAGCATAATATGTGTCAACCATGGCAATACATTTATAGGGTTGTTTGGTGATTAATGTAATACAGTTTATTGGCTATTTTCACCTAACATTAAGTCCCCTTGAGGCACACATTGGACATCCTCGTCCTTCTGCATTGCCCACGAAGTGCACCCAGGTCCTTGGGCAAAGGAAATCCCACGTATGGGCTTACTTTTACCTGAAGTAGGAGTAACCCAAATAGTCTTCCCCAGCATGTTCTTAAGGTGCACTACCGGGACTCTACCTCCATCTGCAGAATGTAGAATGTTTGACTGGGCAGAGCCATCGTGGTTGGTAGATCCTCTAGTATTGACCAACCAGGTGGGCTTTGCTAAATGTCTGTCCCAGTGTTTAAAAGTTCCTCTTCTCATTGCTCTCAGCATGGTCTTTAGTAGCCCATTGTACCACTCAATTTTCCCAGAGGCTGGTGCATGGTAGGGGATGTGATATACCCTCTCAATGCCATGTTCTTTTGCCCAGGTGTTTAGGAGATTATTTAAAAAATGAGTGCCATTATCTGACTCAATTCTTTCTGGGGTACCATGTTGCCACAGGACTTGTTTTTCAAGGCCCAGAATAGTGTTCTGGGCAGCGGCATGGGGCACGGCCTATGTCTCCACCCACCCGGTAGTTGCTTCCACCATTGTGAGCACATAAAGTTTGACATGCCAAGTATTGTGGAAGCGCGATGTAATCACTCTGCCAGGCCTCCCCATATCTATATTTTAACCATAGCCCTCGATACCAAAGAGGTTTTAACCTCTTGGCTTGCCTGATTGCAGCATGTGTATCACATTCATGGATAACCTGTGTGACAGTTGTCGTGGTTTAAACCTGGTCAGCAGCTAAATGCCATGCAGCTGCTCACCCACCCTCCCCCCCACTTGGGAATGGGGAGGGAATCGGAGGGGCAAAGGGAGACTCGCGGGTTGAGATAAAAACAGTTTAATAACAGTAATAGAATAATATGGTGACATGATGAATGGGTAACGTACAATACAGCTGCTCACTACCCGCCGACTGACACCCGCCTGCTCCCGGTCAGCAATCCCAAACACAAAGACCCTGCGGCCACACTCCCGGAAGTGAGAGCCCCTTCTGACCCACTCCTTCCTTTATATAGTGAGCGCAATGTCACATGACATGGAATATTGGCCAATCCGGGCCCAGCACTCCAGCTGTGCTCCCCCCACCCCCGCACACAGGCAAGGGCTCTCGGACCTGGAGGTCCTCTGGGGCCTCAGTGTGCTGCAGCTCTCCTCCCGCTGCCAAAATGAACAGGAACTCTATTCCAGCCCGAACCAGGACTGGGGCCCTGTGTGTAACTGCGTGTCTGTGTGCCTGTATGCCTGCATGAGAGAAGTGAAACGCAGCACAGCTGCGAAGTGAGTGTGGAGTTCTGATCCCCGCTTCCATGTCCTCCACGAGGAGAGCAGCCGGAGGCGAGAGAAGCGAACAAAGTGTATGTCAGATTTTAAAACAGTATTGTTTGAGCCTGTGGTTAACTTTTGGTGCCCTATACACAGACCCGAGGATTTTTCTTGTAATCCAATCTTTGTTTTGGAATGCTTTGGTTGTGGACAAGATGTCTGGGTGGAATTTGGAGATGATTTCTGGTGTAGTAAATGTCAAGGGAAGTGGTCTGACTGGGACAGAATTGAGCGCTTGGGTCAGCTTAAAAGAACGTATTGTGGGAACCTAGGAAACTTACAGAGGCAATAGAAGCAGAATGTGGATAAGCCCTCCAGGCTAACAATATGGGAGGGAAACAGAGTGAGGGTATAGTGAAAAAGAGCCCTCTGGGCTGCATCTTAGCCTGTTGGAAGGAAATCGGAGACACACCAGGTGGAATTGTGAATAAAAGGACCTTACCTAAATACTGTAACCAGTGGTGGCCCCTGTATAAATTAGATGACGGGGGGAAAATGGCCCTTTAATGGAACCTTGAATTATAATCCTTTGTTGCAACTGATGTTGGTTTTGAGGAGAGAAGGAAAGTGGGATGAGGTCTCATATGCAGACACTCTGAAATCACCCTCAGTATCAAACTGATTGTGGATTAAAGAGCCCACAAGACCCAATGGTTCTGGCTCTAGAAAAGGAAAATATGAAAGAAGGATACCCCAGGACAAAATATTTAACCAGTCCCATGTCCCAAATGGTGTTTTGAGGTCACCATGGAAAAGGGTAAAACAGGGAGCTTATAACCCGCTTATAGAAAAAACGTTAGGGTTTCATAGCTTCACACAGTGGTTCTTACCCTGGTTGAGAGTTAGTGAGATTGAAAAATCCATAGTAAATATTTTGGCAGAAATGGAAATAATAGCAAATGCAACTACTGATGCCCTTTTACGTTTAGACCAGGAGGTAAAATCCCTGAAGGGAGCAGACTTTCAAAACAGAATGGCTCTAGATATAATCACAGCTCACATGGGACGGGTGTGCACCTTGATCAATACAAGCTGTTGTATTTATGTAGATGAATCAAGTAGAACAGAGATTGACCTTCAGAAGATTTGGGAACACTCAAAAGTCTTACATCAGGTATCCCTGGATGGTACCTCGTATGGGTTTTCTAACCTCTGGGAAAAGCTCAGCTCTTGGCTACCTAATGTCGCAAAGCTTAAGCAGCTTTTTGTTGTAGTTATCGTGATTATTGTATTAGGATTATTGGTCTGTTGTGTGTTGCAATGATTTATGTGGATGGATAAACAAACTGGGAATACCGATGAGGAGTGGAAGAAACACAAATTACAGCAAAACATTGAAAATGGCAAGTATTTTGCTAAAAGGAATGGTGCCATATAGCAAAAGAATTGGCAAGGGTAAAAGAGAAGGGGGGACTTGATATAGAAAATAAACGCTTAGCAAAATAACTAGCAAGATAACGGGATACTTGGTTGCAAAAGACCTTGAAAGATAACAGGAAACTTCTTTACAAGAGGCGTCCATAGATAACAGGATATCCATCTGTTAATTAAGGCGTCTGCAAGAAGGAGCCATCTGGCTGGAGCCAGTTCTGCAGTTACTGGCTGAGGTAACTCAGCATTCTGGGACAAAGATTTAGAGTACATGGTGAAGAAGACCACGAGCCTTCCTCCAAAAGACCCTGGCCCACGACCACCGGATGGCAGTACGTGGCAAGAGGAGGAGACTTAGGATAATGAATTCCCGGAAATAATTACAATAATCACACCTATTCTTAGAAATAATTGTAATAACCCAGCCTATACTAACGAATATGCATGTTTTTGTATCATAAATGATGCCTGCTTCATGATACGGTGTGCAAGCTTGGAGGAGAGATCGCCCTTGCACCCAGCGCTGCAATAAACATACCTGCTTTATAACTCTTTGTGAGTTGTAAAGTGTGTTTCCACATGTCAGAAAACAGCATGAGAAAGACATCATAGAACAAAGTGCAGCTTGGGAGGTAGAGAATGGAGACAAAGAGGAAGAAATGTCACCCCAAGGGCAGTGCTGTGCTGCAACAAGTCTCCCAGAGGGAGTCTGGAAGAGCCCACAGCTTTGTGTTTCAAGGAACAACCAGGAGGATGGATAGATACTCAGCATTGGTGCGGCCTCACCCTCGATACTGTGTGCAGTTCTGTGCCGCACAGTTTGAGAAGGACGTGAAGGTCCTCGAATGCATCCAGAGGAGGGCAACAAAGCTGGTGACAGGGCTGGAGGGAATGTGCTATGAGGAGTGACTGAGGAGTTTGGGTTTGTCTGGTTTGGAGAGGAGGAGGCTGAGGGGTGACCTCATTGCTCTCTGCAGCTTCCTGAGGGGGGGGACACGGAGTGGGAGGTGCTGATCTCTTCTCCCTGGTATCCAGTGATAGGACATGTGGGAATGGTTCAACGCTGAGCCAGGGGAGATTTAGACTGGACATGAGGAAGCATTTGTTTTACCGAGTGGGTGGACAAACACTGGAACAGGCTTCCCAGAGAGGTGGTCGATGCCCCAGGGTGGTCAGTGTTTAAGAGGCATTTGGCCAATGCTGTTAATACCATGCTGTAACTTGGTCAGCCCTGAATGGGTCAGGCAGTTGGACTAGATGATCATTCCAGGTCCCTCCCAACTGAAATAGCCTCGTCTATTCTATTCTCTACCAGTGAGGGCAGTGAGATGCTCAGGTGAGAGTGAGGTGGGGAAGAAAGGCTGATGTTGAGAGTCTGCAGGGAAAGAGCTGCAGGTGTGGGACACTGAGGACAGCCTGTGGGAAAGACACCTGAAGGCTCTGGCAAGGCTAAGAGCCCCCAACAGAGCCAAGGTCTTTTCCCCCTTGCCTCTGGCTATTGCCTCCATAACTAAGGCCTACCTGGACAAATGTTAATCTCAGGGTACCAGGATCTCACGGCCTTCTTGACCCACCCAGGAGACACCCACAGGTGTCATACCATAGTCCTGCTCTTGTCACTGCACATTCCCACATGACACTGGCCCAAGAAGAACCCTGGGACATGGTCTCCCTTCCCAGGGGCTGGGGGTCAGGCTTTGTCACTTTGGTTTAAACACCTGAAGGTTCACTAAGCACCAGAACCACCTTAACATTGTGTTTGTTTGCCTCTCATTGACA
Source organism: Tyto alba (assembly GCF_018691265.1). Classification (NCBI taxonomy): domain Eukaryota; kingdom Metazoa; phylum Chordata; class Aves; order Strigiformes; family Tytonidae; genus Tyto; species Tyto alba. Next base: position 74,729 of record NW_024881310.1, on the reverse strand, counting down.
CCTCCAACTTCCTGCTCTAACCAGCCCCTGGGGAGGCTTTGGTGCTGATGGCCCTCACTGGGACCCATTCACACTCCTTGAAACCTTAGGGGTTGCCTCTGATGTTGACTTCTTTGGGTGTTTCTTCAGGCTCCTCTCAGTATCTGAAGCTCATGGTCTCAACACCACAGACACCATGGGGCTCATTCAAATGCAAAATGTCTTCCAATTGTTTTCTTCAGTTATCAAGCCTTGGACAGATAACTGCAGAGGTCTCTGGAGTGTATGTAAAGGGGAATATTTGACTGAGCATTTAATACAGAAGTATTTTTTAGGTTTAAGTCTACTGTATTACTTTTTCTGTTTATAGAAGAAGTGATTGCAGCCTCCTCTGATCTTGATGCAGAGGGTCTCCTAGTGCTGTCAGGATGGGTAGGGCCAGCTCCTCCTGAAGGTCAGACACTGCATGGACAGCCTGATTCCTCACCTCCCCAGCCCTGCCACTTCTTTCATCATCCCCCTGCCACTTGCAGCACTTCTCCTTCCTTCAGACTTCTCCACCCAGGCCTGCAGCTGGACATTACAGCTCCGCTGCACCAGCTCCCACTGGCTTTCCTCAGAGACCTGGCTGCACACGGGCACAGCAGAATTTCTCTTCATTACAAACCAACAGAAGGAAAGCGTAGTAAAGTTTAAGCAAAAATAACCCACACTCCTCAAGTGATGCTAAGGTGAAGCTGCCTCCAATGAGGTTCACCATCCACAGGAGGTAACCTCATGAGCAAAGTTTCAGGCAGATCCAAGGGAAATGAGAGTTCCAACAACAATGAAGGAGGTGGCTGAAGAGAGAATGAGACTGCTGAAAGACAAGGGCAGGCTTCTAAGTCCCTGAAGCTCAGAGCTTCAACCTGGAGTGCTGAGAGGGATCTGAGCGAGCAAGGAATAACAGGAAAGGAAAACTAGAGACCGGTGGAAACCACGTAGGTCCAGCGAGTGTGCTGAGAAGATGGCTTTAGAGCTGGACAGGTGGGAAAATTAGGGAGGTTAAAGGCACAGTATCCTGGATAGACTCCTGGCAATGGTAGCACTGGGGAAGGAGCATATTTCTTCTCCTGCAATTAATACACTTCCTAGAAATTCTCATGAAGTCATGGTGGAAAAACATCACCACTTTATTAAATTTTTAAATCATCTCAACTGATGAGAAGGTGCTCAGGTGTTTTTTTTTTTTTTAAAGTGTCAGGCAGTTCTTCCCATTTCCGTGGAGTTCATCTGTCTGACCATGAGCATTGATTTTCCCTTGCAGACGCCCGGTGTATGTGATATATTTCCCTGGGACTGGCCGCTGTTAAACAAGACAGGAGCTAAACAAACATAAACTAGGAAGAAACAAGCACAAACAATTTAAAAATTTGAAATTTTACTAAAACATATTCTTTGCTTTCCATATTTCCTAATTCCTTCTTTGATTCATTTTATTGACAGCTTCTAAACATTTCTATAATCCTCAGACCTGCAGTATGAAAGAAAGTTATTTTTCTGTCTTGCAGAGATCCCAGCACACTAAAACCCCTCCCCACCCAAAAGCATCCAGGCCACTACTCACTCACTGCACAGAGACACCCACTAAGGTGTCAGGCCTTCTCACGTGATACGGGGGAGCTGAGTGACAGACCTCAGTGAAACACCTTGGGATTGAGTGGCCAGATTTGCACTCATCTCAACACATCTGTGCCACAGTGTCTACTTAAAGGGGTCTCTGGATTATCCATGAACACTCTCTTTTTATTTCCCACAAGGATAACTGAAGAGTGACTCCTTTTTAAGTGAGGAAAATGAGGAAACTGGTCTCCCCAACATCAGACATCTCCGTGCAGATGTCTATGTCAAATGAATTTGTCTAGACTTCCCTTTCTACTCAATGCAGAGACAGGAGTTGTCTCAACAGAGGTTTCTGGAGATCCTTTTCCTGGTGACCAGAGAATGCTCCAGAAGGGATCCCATATGTCCTGGTCACCCTTCCAAGCACCCCCTGGGTACTTCAGCTACACCAGGTCATCTCAGAGAACAACAGCTGATGGATGTGGGCAAAAGAACTACTTGAATTAATTTGCTCCATCACCTTCCCAGAGACTGAGATGTGTCTGACCATCCTGTAGATCCATGGATGCTCGTTCTTGCCCTGCATGAAAATGGGTGCACTGCCTGCCTTTTCACAGTCACCAGAGAACTCCCTGTTTGCCCTGACAATTTAAAAGTGACCAGGTTCATCCTTGCAATGACACTAGCCAGCTCTCCCAGCACCCTTGGGCACATCCCCTCTGGTCCCATGGACCTGTGTGTGCCCAAGTGCTGTGAGTGCTCCCCAGACACATCTTCCTCTGCCATGGGGGCAGCCCTGCTAGCACAGGTGTTAGGACCAGGGAGGTCATGGTGGCAGATCTTACAGGGAGAAGAAGATGGGAAAACAAGGTTTTCTTCAGATTCTTCCAGGTCTTTGCCATAACACTGCCCCACTGAGCCATGAGACTCTGTTTTCCTAAGCTGACTCCTTGTTCTGCCAGTGAATTCACAGAAGGCCTTCTGGTTGCTATCCCCTTTCCTTGCTAATTCCAGCTCTGGCTGAGCTTTGGCATTCCTGCCTCCACCCCTGTACCCCAAGGCCATCTCTGTATCTGTCTCTTGGACAAACTGTTCCCTCTTCCACCCTTGTGCAATGCCTTCTGGTGTTTGATCTCTTCTGCTAGTAAACCCCTGCCCAACCCTACTATGCGGAGCCGCGGAAGAACGACACGCCGAGACAGGTTCACTGTGGGTGATAGAGCATCAACTAACTTTATTGGTCTGGGTACATATATTTATACAGACAACACTAATTATTATGCCTACTAGTCACTAGCTGATTGGCTTAAGCTCTAAAAGTCGTATTTGCACAGTCCACCTACTTGCAGTTAGCTAACAGCACAGGCTTCTCATAACACCAGGTTTCTCATGCCACTATTTCTAATTCCTCTTGACTTGTTTTCGATACACAACGGTACCATAACACAATGTTTCTCAGACCACCGTTACCATAACACTAGGTTTCTCAGACCACTATTCCAAATTCCTCTTAACCTGTTTTCGACACAACACGGTACACAAGGCCGAAGCGTCCTTGACATTCTTCATGTATCAGCAGCTGAGAGCAGCTGCAGGCAAACCCTAGTGGGGCCCAGCATCAGCGAGGCAGCATCAGCCCCTAGAACAGGCTCTGATCGTACAACTGCTCGGTGGGCTCATGACCCTTGTCTCTGAGCCATTCTCCAACACTACTATGCTTCAGCTAGGCCCTGCTCAGCTCCCAGCACATCAGACTGATGTGTTTGTTGGCTTTGGTGTTGTTGTCCACAAAGATCCAAGATCTTTGGCTCCATGGATCTTGGCTCTCCAGGATCCCACCAAGCAGATGCTGAACCCTGTGAATGTCCTGTGCTGCAGTGCAAGGCTGTGATTCTGCTGCTTGTCTTTTTTCCCTGTTGTGATCACTGCAGCCATGGCTGCTCTCAGCATTCACATCCTCATCCAGTTCTGCATTGTGTGTGAGTGTCAGAGTCCAGCCCTAGCCAGTCATCGACTGCCTGTGCCAGAAAAGGGAGGGCTGGGGCAGGTGCCAGGGACCTGTCTGGGTGCTGGCTCTGAGGAACCCTCTGTTACAGCCACCCGACCAGCTGCAGCAGGCAGGAGGGCAGGCCACGCTCAGGGACACCCTGCTCAGCCCTATCTCCTCTGGAGCAGACCTGGCACTGAGCAGCATGTCACCTCAGAACCACACCTGGGACTTCACCTCGGAGGGGGCTCACCCGGAGAGAAGTGCCCAGGAGTGAGCCAATACCCAGGCTGTGCGAGGGCTGATCAGGTTCCTGGAGGCCAAGACAGCAAAGGAACCAAGTGATTTAAATGTGCTGTGAGGGTGAATTACAGTGGAGGAGTTTGAAGTCCCACTGTCAACTGGAAGAGGAGCCTGTATGAGCAAAAGTGGACAGACACCCAAACAGCGGTTTTCTGAAACAAAGGGAGACAAATCCCATTTGTGGGTGGAGTCCACATGAACTGGGAATGCACCAGAAACTCCTTGCTGTCCATGAACACTGGGATTGTATGTAAGTCAGAGGTGACATTCAGCTTCCCTGATTCCCAAACCCTACGTGTAGGAGCTTCAGGGTGCAGACCATGGGCTTTGAGGGTGTTAAAGCTGGATGCAGTGAGCTTCAGTGGTAATGTAGAGCTGCCTGAGGTGGTGCCTCCAGGCTCCCCTTGCAGTCAGTGGGGTGGAGGAGACGCTCACCTGACTTGCCTTAGCTGGTCACGTAAACACAGGAGGATCCGGGCCCCATAAACATCTGTTGTGTCATCAGCTGATCAGACATCATAGAAGATCACTGAGGCTCAGCATAGACCTCGGGAGGTCTATGGGAAACCCCTCTGCTCAAAGCACGGTCAGGTATATGGTGAGACTTGGCTTTCTAGAGCTTGGTCCATCCGGGTCTAGAAAACCTGCAGGGATGGAGGACTTCACAGCCTCTCAGGGTGGCCAGTGCTTGTTCCAAGGCTTGGCTGGCCTCATGGGGAGGAAGGTGAGGCCCCCCTTGCTATGCCGTGCCCCTCAGCAATCCCTTCTCCAGGCTGAGGAAGCCTGTCAAGAGGAGCCCTGTCACTGAGCAGAAGCCTGGGAGAACTGGTTAGTAAAGCCTAAAGCAAGGAAGGTGTTGACTCACTCATCCCCACCTGTCTCTGCTGCTATGAATCCCCCTCCCCATTCAGCAGCAACTGGCATGCGCCTTGTTCAGCCTTTTACTGCAAAGAAAGGGACTCAAGCTCTTCATTTTGCTCTGGATGTTGCCTGCAGACCCCATCAGCTCCAGGGGAGCTTTGGCTTTCCTAAACACATACCCTCAGGCTCAGGACATATTTCTAAATTCCTCCTTTATCGACTGTCTTTGCTTCCACTTCTTGAGCATTGGGCTGTGGCTCCCACCCGTGACCCATCCCTGCACCAGTGCAGCCCCACTGCCCAACACATGCCCCCACAGTCCCCCCTCAACTGACACTGCACAGGACAGGGTGTATTTGGAGTGAGGAAACATCCCCCATGGGATCCCCTAGGCAAAATCTCAGCGTCCATCCCTACCAGCCATCATGCTTTTGCAACCCACCCATTTCCCATTCCTTCCCAAGCCCCAACCGTGTCCCACACAAGGGTTCACAGACAGCCCTGCTCTGGGGTCTGCCAAGGTCTGGGCAAGAAGAGAGGGTGGGGCAGGGCTGGCTCTTCCCCCGCCACAGGCACTAGGACCAGCAGGAGGAAGGAGATGGCCACAGAGCAAAACCACCCATAAACTGGATCAACTGGCCAGAGCTGGAAATGGCCAATGGGAGATTGGGGGGTGATAAATGCCCTGGGACACCTTGTCTGTCTGTCTGTGCCACCAAAAACATGGACCGGCCTCCTCTCTCCTGCACCTGCACATCTCAGCTCCCTTCCAGGAGACTGGGCTCTGTCCCACACACCCACTGGAGCATGTCCTCACCCTGTATGGTCACACAGCTCAGACAGCATCGGAGTTGGCCAAAAGAATGTGGGCTGATTAATCAAGTGATGTCTCTCATGATAAAGGATAAAAAGGTTCAGGAACCTTTTAAGATAAAAAACCAGGGAATTAGGAAGATGATTGATAACTTATTGAATATAAGATTTTAGAAGGGTGTGATTCAGAATATAATACCCTTATTTTACCAGTACAGAAGCCCATGGGTGAGTATAGATTGATACAGGACTTGAGAGCTATAAATCAAATTGTGAAAGACATCCACCCGGTAGTGGGAAATCCATATACCTTACTGACAGCCCTTAAAGAAACATATCAGTGGTTTACAGTGCTTGATTTGAAAGATGCTTTCTTTTGCATACCCCTGGAACAGAAAAGTTGTAAACTGTTTGCTTTTGAGTGGGAGAGCCCACAAACAGGGTGTAAAGTACAACTGACATGGACACGACTACCCCAAGGATTTAAGAATAGCCAGCAATCTTCGGTAGCCAGCTAGTGAAGGAATTGGAGATCTGGACAAAGGAAAAAAACAGTGACCCTGTGAGCGGAATACTTGCTCTTACAGTACATGGATGACAGCAGATACTGAAAAAAAGTCGACCTATATTCAGGTAACCATTGAACTCTTAAACTTTTTGGAACTTAATGGATATAATGTGTCTAAGAAGAAAGCTGAAATAGCAAGCCAAACTGTAATATCTTTAGGCTTTGAGATTTCAGAGGGACAGAGGAAGTTGGGGACTGACCGAAAGGAAACAATTGGTGCCATTCCTGAGCCCTGAACTGTGCATGAAATAAGAGGATTTCTGGGAATGGCTGGGTGGTGCCATCTCTGGATTATGAATTATGGCCTGATAGCCAAACCATTATATGAGGCCCAGAGGTCTGTTCCTTTCATGTGGGGCCGATAATAAGAAGAGGCCTTTCAAAAACTTAAACAAGCTCTAATGTCAACACGAGCTTTAGGATTGCCTGATTTAACTAAAGACTTCCAGTTGTTTGTCCATGAATGACAGCACCTTGCCCTGGGAGCCCTGACCCAGAGGATGGGAAGCTGGAAGAGACCTGTGGGGTACTTTTCTAAACAACTGGACACGGTGAGCGAAGGATGGCCTTCCTGCCGGTGGGCAGTACCGGCAACAGGAATACTGATACAAGAAGCCAGAAAGCTCACCTTGGGAAGAATCCTCACGGTTTGTGTTCCACATATGGCTGTTACAGTGCTGGATCAAAAAGGGGGGTATTGGTTATCCCCAGCAGAATGATGAAATATCAGGTAATCCTTACAGAACAAGATGATGTGGTACTAAAAAAAGCTAACCTTGTAAATCCTGCAGTTTTCCTAAGTGCTTCACAGGAGGCAGAAGGACCCGAGCATGACTGCATAACGACTATTGAGCATGTGTATTCCAGCCAAGAAGACCTGAAGGATGTCCCTCTTGAAAACCCTGAATGTGAGTGACCCTGTTCAGGGATGGCAGTAGCTTTGTACAGAATGGAACTCACTACGTAGGATACATTGCAACAACTGAAAATACCATGATAGAGGCAAATGCACTGCCCAACACGATGTCAACAAAGAAGGCAGAATTGATTGCCTCGACATGAGCTCTGGAACTAAGTAAAGGAAAGAAAGTGAATATGTGGACAGATTCAAAATATGCTTTTGGAGTGATTCGTGCCCATGGAGCTCTGTGGAAAAAACGAGGACTATTGTCCTCCCAGGGGGCAAATATTAAGCATCAAAAGGAAATCTTACAATTCTTACTGGCAGTTCAAGAAACGGCCCAAATAGCAATCATGCGCTCTAAAGCACATCAGTCCAGAAATACAAAAGTAGCAGAAGGAAACAGATTGGCAGAGCAAGCTGCTAGGAATGCAGCTCAACAATGAGGGTTACAAATGGCAGTAATTCCTACTAGAACTATAATTCTCCCTAAAGAACCACCAACATATTCAAAAGAAAATGAAAAATTAGATCAATTCCTAAGTGCAGAGAAAAATTCAGAGGGGTGGTGGACAACGTCTGAAGCTCAGGTTGCTGTGCCCCCATTAATTATGAGGGCAATACTAACAGGTAAAACATCAGGAATGCCATTGGGGTGTAAAAGCCCTTTTGACATTTCTGAAGAGGCACATAGTAACAGTAAGAATGTTAGAAATGGCTAAATCAGTTGCTGCAAAGTGCAAACTATGTTTAAAGAATAATCCGGGGGTACAAAAAAGGGTTCAAATGGGTAAATTAAAACCAGGAGTAGAACCTGGTGACTATTAGCAGATTGGTTTTACAGATTTACCCAAATGCAAAGGTTATCGGTATGTTCTGGCTGGGGTTGATACTTTTTTATGGATGGCCGGAAGCCTTTCCCTGTCACACAAATCAAGCTAAGGAAACAGTTAAGTGGCTTTTATAAGAAATAATCCTCAAATTTGGGGTGCCCGTTGGAATATCGTCAGATAGGAATCCGCATTTATCGGAACTGTGGTGCGGGAAATGAGCAAAGCTCTAGGGATAACCTGGGTTTTGCATGCTCCCTGGAGACCACAATCCAGTGGAAAAGTAGAAAGAGTGAATTAGACTTTAAAGAGACAAATTAGCACTAGATGTCAAGAGGCTAACTTGGAATGGCCTCGAGCACTCCCACTGGCATTATTGCATATTAGAACACAGCCGAGGAGTGAGATGTCAGCCAGCCCCTATGAATTACTTTATGGAAAACCTTATGAGATGCTGGAACCCAATCCAAATATGCATGTAACAAGAAAACAAAAAGCGTATAATTACTTGCTTTCCCTTGGAAAAACTAGTTAGACTCTGGAGTGTGGTAGTGTGGAATCCTGTACAAGATTTCCAACCTGGGGACTATGTCTACATAAAGACCTGGACAACGGAGCCCCTACAAGAGAAGTTGAAGGGACCTTGCCAAGTGCTGCTAACTACATTCACCACAATCAAGATTGCTGAATCAGATGTCTGGATCCATTATACCAGAATGAAGAAGCCATCATCTACAAACTGGAGAGTGACTGGAGACCCGGAAACCTTAAAAATAGACTCTGAAGCATGATGAAGTATCTGAATATATATTTTTTTTTCTGTAAATTTTATAGTCTATGATGGTGGACACATGGATGAAGGAAAAATAAAACGTTATCAGGCCTGACACTAGTGACCAATGGTGTTTGTAGGGCTTGGTCTGACATACAATTGTTTGAAACATGAATTGACCCATAGAGCAGAGTTTAATTGAAAAGCAGAGGTGAAGCAACGAGACCAGTCATTAAAAGATCCACCATCATATGACAACTTGGCACTCAATGAGACCTCAATTTGAATATGTGAAAGTATTGAGTATGATTATCAATCCTTTCAAAGGAGGGAAATGTTGCAGTTACCGTAATAAAATAGCTTGAATCCTAGATTAGTATTTTGATTTTAGTTTAGAATATGATTTTGATTTTAAAATGGAGCTATAGCAGCAATGAGAATACAAAGCAAGTTAAGGCCCTTAGGAATAGGTAGCTACTATGGTGTGTGCCTTGATTACTATGAGAATCATTATGGAATGTGAATTAAAACAATGGGAACTGGTTATGGACCTTGAGTCAGAACAGTAAGTACCAGAAGATGCTGGTTTTGGTTGGGAAGATCAGCCAAATAAGAAATGAGCATGAAGTGATGAAGAATATCGACGACTACTAGAGCACCCCCATCCCACATAACCACGCATGCATTAGAGACATTAGCATATGACAATTATTTCCAGGAATAATATGAATATGCTAATCATTACCCTCCCCTCATTCTATTCCAATCAATCAGTAAAGATGACCAATGATTTCTGTAGAATAGGGATATAGGTAAGGTGAGGTAACTGAAAACCAATCATTATTAATGTCAAACTAATCTTTAAGAATTTTTTTGATCTTATGTAAGATTACTGTCCTAATTTGCGCTGGAATAGAGTTAACATTCCTTTTTGGTAACTAGAATAGTACTGTGTTTTAGATTCAGCATGGGGCTTTGTATGAGAAGGATGCTGATAGCACACTGAAGTTTTCAGCTGCTGCTGACACTTCAAGGACTCTCCAACTCCCCATGTCCTGCCCGTGCACAAGGGCGCAAGAAACAGGGAGGGAGCATGGCCAGAGCACCAGACCCAAATTGACCAATGACATATTCCATATCAGGTAATGTCACGCTCACTATATAAAGGAGGGGCAGTCGGGGAAGGGGTCTCTCCCTCTCACTTCCGTGATTGTGATTGCAGGATCTTGGTACTTTGGGATCGCTAGCCAGGAACGGGCTGGGTATTGGTCAGCAGGTGATGAGCAATTGCATTGTGCATTGCTTGTTTATATTCTCTATTGCTGTCACTGTTTTTGTTTTATTAGCATTATTAAACTGTTTATATCTCAACCTGTGAGTCTCCCTTTTCCTTTCTAATTCCCTCCCCCATTCTCAGGTTTTGGGGAAGAGTGGGTGAGCAGCTGCGGGGTGGTTGGCTGCCAACTAGGATCAAATCACAACAGTAACCATGACTCTGCTGAAAAAGTGTATAAATATGTTGTGCTTTGTACCTCTTGGTGAACATGTCTTTGGTGGATCTATCCCCCATGTTTCTGAGTGCTGGAATAAAGAAGTGACCACTTATCTGCTTTGTGTAGATAACTTCTATTTGCAATTGCAACCACTAGCACAAGTACTCTCTCTGCATGCTCACTCAGTATAAGCTGTGCAATGGCGTTTTCTCTCCCGGACAGTTTCCAGTCCAGCCCAGCATGTCCTGAGCGCTCCCCATCTCCACCACACTCTCCCCAGCCCAGCCCAGCCCAGCACAACAGCCCAGTCTTGGCTGGCCCCATGGCATTGCCCAGCGCAGGGTGCTGCAGAGCTCTGGGCACTCACCCCACAGCCCCAGCCCCTCGGAAGGTCACAGCAGCTCCTGGGGCACAGAGGGCTCTCAGCCTCCCCATCAGCCCCAGGGCTGGGGCCAGCCATGCCATGAGCAGACGCAGGCCAGCGTCTCCCTCTCTCTGCTGCTCTTCTCTCCAAGAGATCCTGATTGCCCAGTGCTGGCAGCCCCTCTGTGCCCGTCCCTCTCCCCAGCACAAGACTCCTGCACTGGGGGCTCCCCAGGCAGCTCCTGCTGTGCCAGCCAGAGAAAAGCTGCCCAAACTGGTGCCTCCAGAAATAGGTCTGCTCTTGTCGCGGGATGTCACCTCAGGCACGGCCCTGAGCTGGCGGTGCTGCTCTGCAGGGCAGTGGTGGCTGAAAGCCACGGGGAGATGGTCCCAGGGAGATCCCCATGGATCAGCCATCATTGCCATTGCACTAGGCACCCCCACGTGAAGGGGCAGCACAGGCCTATTCCCTAACACATCCCCCCATGCCCTCCTGCCCTGAACCCCTGGAGAACCCCAGCACAGCAGCACGCTCAGAGGGGCAATTCCTTCAGCCTGTTCCTGACCTCAGCTTGGGAAGAACAGACCAACACTCAGACATCAGCACTAGGAAAGTCCTCCTTTATTATAGATATGTGACATGGGTGTCAAGATGTACTGTCCTACCAGACACATGTACAAAGTCCTCTAGGTCAGAGAGGCTGATATATGTCTCTGAGGAAGAGGAGTGGATGCAGACATTTATAGACAAGCAAGACTTCCCCAAAGAAAATGCTCGATGCACAGAAGGATTCAGAGATAAATTGGAAATACCTTCTGAAGAGACATGGGCAGCTTATTTCTGCTGAGAGTCAGCTGACTGAATCAGCTTCTTCAGTGCGTCCTTGATCTCCTTGTTCCTCAGGCTGTAGATGAGGGGGTTTAGAACTGGAGGAACCACTGCATAGAGAAATGACACCACCAGGTCTAGGGATGGGGAGGAGTTGGAACGGGGCTTCAGGTAGGCAAACATGGCAGTGTTGATAAACAGGGAGACTATGGCCAGGTGAGGGAGGCACGTGGAAAAGGCTTTGTGCCGTCCCTGCTCAGAGGGGATGCTCAGCACAGCCCTGAGGATCTGCACATAGGACAGCATGATGAAAATAAAACACCCAAATGCTAAACTGATACTAAGCACAAGGAGTTCAACTTCCCTGAGGTAGGAGTTTGAACAGGAGAGATTGAGGATCTGGGGAACTTCACAAAAGAACTGGTCCACAGCATTGCCTTGGCAGAGTGGTAGGGAAAATGTGTTGGCAGTGTGCAGGAGAGAATTGAGCAGCCCAGTGCCCCAGGCAGCTGCTGCCATGTGGACACAAGCTCTGCTGCCCAGGAGGGTCCCGTAGTGCAGGGGTTGGCAGATGGCAACATAGCGGTCATAGGCCATGATGGTGAGAAGAGAAAACTCTGCTGTAGCAAAGAAAAAGAAAAAAAATACCTGTGCAGCACATCCCAAGTAGGAGATGACCCTGGTGTCCCAGAGGGCATTGGCCATGGCTTTGGGGAGAGTGGTGGAGATGGAGCCCAGGTCGAGCAGGGAGAGGTTGAGGAGGAAGAAGTACATGGGGGTGTGGAGGTGGTGGTCGCAGGCGATGGCGGTGATGATGAGGCCGTTGCCCAGGAGGGCAGCCAGGTAGATGCCCAGGAAGAGCCAGAAGTGCAGGAGCTGCAGCTCCCGTCTGTCTGCAAATGCCAGGAGGAGGAACTGGGTGATGGAGCTGCTGTTGGACATTTGCTTCCTCTGAACATGGAAGGCTGTTCAAGGAGGAAAAAAAGTATCATGTCAGGAGAGACTTCTCTGAGAAAGATCAATCTCCTTTCTCCTAGTAACATCCCTGCTGCTACACACCACTGTGTTTTCCTTTCCTGAGACCTTTGTTCAGCTCTGTGGCTGGAGCTCTGTTTACTGCTGGACATACATGCCATGGTGTGAATGGTTTTTGCTTGCTTTCTACTGAGGAGTCAGATCTTTCAGTGATTTGTCAGAAGATCCTTCTCCTAACCATGAAGAGCTTGTCAGCATCTGCTCTGCCAGTGCTAAGGAACAGGGAAAGCAGAAGGCACATTTAGCAGGTTTCCTGCAGCACTCAGGGAGAACAGAGTGAGTCCTGTGGCTGTACCTTACTGCAGAGTGAGGGAAGTAGGTCTGTCCTTTCGTCTTGTTCCCAGCTGCCCCAAATTGCACCTTTCTGAGTTCAAGGGTGATTACACTCCCGTTTTACTCTGAAAAGCAGCCAGACACTGCTGAGAGCAGAGGGATCCTCTGCAGAGCACCAGATGACTCACCTTTCCCCAAGTCTCAGCACCCCACTTTAACTAATGACACCCACGGCTCACAGAGCCCCCTGGAAGCAGCAGACAGCTGGGATGGACACCCCAAAGAGAGAGTCAAGGGTCCGAACCATGGCAACTCCTTAAGGGAGAGCCAGCTCCTGGCCCAGCCTCACAGACTGCATTGCCCAGAGCTTCACGGGTTAGAGGAAAGCTGGGACACCTCATTGCTGGGGGCACATCTGCAGAGGAGGGCTCACAAGCTCTGTGCCTGACTCTGCAGCTGAAACCCCCCTTCCCAGAGAGCCTGTCAACAACACCAAGGGCATCTGAGCAAGGCAAGGAGAGGGACAGACGGGCACTCAGGAAAGCCTTTCCCTTCTCCAGCTCTGCACAGCCCCTCCCAGACAGCAGCAATGCAGGACAGTCGCCCTCAGGCCCTGCTCAGTGGGAACTGGGCCCCTGGCAGCAGAGATGCACTTCATCCCTTCTGCTGGGCTGCTGGGCCAGGAGGTGACTAACGGCCAGGAGCCACGGGCTAAGGGCTGTGCTGGGTGGCAGAGGAGACAAGAGGAGTGTTGCTCAGGGAAGGAGTCTGCCCTGCAGCAGGGTTTCCCTTAGCATTTCCCTCCCTCCCTGCCCACGTCTCCTCTGCCTTGAGCTGCCCAGGCTGGCAGTTCTGTCTTTGAGCCCATGTTTCCTCCCTGCCAGTGCTCACCGTCCCCATCCCAGCCCCTGTGAGCACAGCTCTGCCCTGCAGCCACTCTCTGTGTGCAGGGCTTAAAGCACAGCCCACCCAAACCCTGATGAAAATGGAAAGGTGATGCTGATGTGTTCTGTAGGCTAGTGGGGGCTGAAGGCACTTAGTGAGGTTCATATTAAATATCATTGTGAAAGCTTAAGTGTGTCAGCCCCTGCTCTCACCTACACAGCTGTATTTCCTTTTCCCACGAAGATGAGCCAGAGAAAAATGGAAGCAGAGAGTCCAGAAAGAACTGACAGAAGCATGAAGTCTCTGAGCTGGATGTATTTGTGACAAATTCCCTGTGAAATGATCTGGGCATGAGCTGGAGCTCTGAGCATCCCCGATCCATGCATCAGCAGCCTCTGTAGAGCAGAAGGAGCCTGCCCTGGCGGGGGGCTCTCCTTCCCCCCACAGCTTCTCCCCACAGCGCCGTGGGGAGCTCCCCGGGCAGGCTGAGTGCTGACCCTGGCAGGCGGCAGAGTCCCTGCCCCAGCACACAGCCCCCTGGGGTGCAGGGACCCTGCTGGGAAGGACAGCCCTGGGCACCCCTGCCTGCACACCCGGCTGCACACCCCTGCAGCCGGCCCCGCCAGAAGGCAGCCCTCATGCCCTGGCCCTCGCAGGGGGCACCAGGGAAGCCCTGCTCGGGAGCAGATCCTCCTCCTCCTCCTCCTCCTCCTCCTCCTCCTCCTCCTCCTCTTCTAGGCAGGAGGCAGATTCCTGGCGGCTCTGCCGCCTTCCCCAGATCCCTCCCCGAGCTGCAGCTGCATTGCCCTGCACCCCCAGACTTACTGTGGCCAGGGCCCTGACGCTTTCTCCTCCTCGGAGCTCTCAGCAGCCTCCCAGCCCAGGCTGCCTTGAAGCTGTGTGTGCCTCGCTGCTCTGCCCTGGGTGCCTGCAGGCAGTGCCCCCAGCCCTGCTGCGCTTTGCAGAGGAGCTGCTCCTGGGCAGAGCTGTCTCTCTGCAGCGCTGCCCACTTGCCAGGAGCTCCCTGCGGCCCAGGAGCCCGGCCCAGCTCAGCACCACAGCAACAGCCCAAGGTGCCACTTGCCGTGGCCCCTCTGGGCTCCCTCCAGCTGTCCCTGGAGCTCCAGGGAACCTGCTGTAACCCAGCCTTATGTAATCACTGATAATTTCTCCCTCAGCTGGCAGAGGCACTACTTTCCAGCACTGCCATTTCTCCTAAAAAATTACAATTTGGGTGGTATAATCAGTTTTTATTGTCCTATCATTACATAGGACATCCAGACACTTATTGGGAGGGACCTGTAGCTGACCTCCTTTTGTCATCTCAGGTCATGATAGAGATGGAGATCAGGAGTGAGCTGTTCAGACACAGTTATAGATATCTGAGGGTCAGGAGGTGTTCCAAGAAATGTGCAGAAGACTGCAAGCTCTTATGGAGCAATGCTGAGAGACAGGACAGCATCTGGGGGCATCTTCTTGGAGTCTGAAGGGGACCATCTTTGGCCAACAGCAATGACAGCAGATGCCCACATTTAGTACAAGTGACTCTGCCACTGTCTGTTATGTTCCGTGCAGCCTGTGCAAGGATTCCTCTGAGCAAATGGAGTCATGTACTATTGGGAGAGCTCAGTTTCTCTCTGTCTTTTCCATCAGCTGAATTTACTTGATCCCCACAACAGTGGTCTCATGACACCTCCACATTACTTCACCAATCTTAGGACATTTATGCTGTTTAATGACAAACAGGGGCTTCCAGTGTTACATGAGGTGCCAAGGCTCTTGCACACAGCTCCATGGGGTTGGCTGGGACAGCACTGGTACTATACATGCAAGCAATCTCCCTCCAGATCGGGGCTGTGACAGACCCCCCGCACAGCACTGCAGACAGATTCGGGGCTGCTGTGCAAGCCACTGACTGCCACCACTGCAGCGTGGCAAGGTCTGTCCCTTCTCTATCCAGGAGATGGAGAGCAGTCCAGGAACAAAAGGCACATCAATCCGCAGTCTCCACACAAGTGTTTACCTTCTCAGACTGTTGGTTTTTATCTCCAACAAACATTACCCACCCCCTTTAAGATGCAGTCAAGGAAATGACCAACAATTTTCACACTGGGCTGTCAGCAGAACCTAGTTGTTCATGGAGATCACCTCCACATCCAATGATGTCCCTCCCTAGCAGAGAAGACAGCAGTAAAATGAACCTGAATCTACCCAGGACTGCACTTCCCTGTCCTATTTCTATCACACGTAGATGGCGAGAGAGATGAGATATTTCATTTCCTCTTTGCCTCATCTTTCACCAAGTTCTCCTAAGCCATTGTGCCTCAAGGCAGGACACTAGAGGAAAACAGCTGAAGGTGGAGAGGAATCAAATCAGGGGCTACTTGAGCAAACTCAAATGTCACCTGTCCAAAAGAACAAGATTTATCAATCTGTCTATACATAGGGGAGAGAAAGTGTCATCAGCTTGCTCGTTCTTGTCCATGGACTATGAAAATATTTATGGGAATGTACAGAACAATGTCAAAGTTGTGAAAATGAACTCCTCTTACACACTGATTGCACCAAGGACTTTTCTGCAAATGTTGAAACTTTTGCCTAATATCTTCACTCCAGAGTTGATGCAGTTGATCACAAATTCGTGGCCACCACCTCCAAGATACATGAGGGTAGATGAAACCCTGACAGGGGAGAGGGAAATGTGACCCTGGGCTGATGGGAGACTTTGTGGACAGGGAGCTGGTGGACAGGCAGTTGAGAGAACTAATTTCTCTCCCTTGAGTAGAAGAGGAAGCCTGGACAATTGCACCCAAGCTGTCACGTGCTGGATGAAAAAAGAGAAATGAGTGGATCTAGATGTTGCAGAGCCTACCTGAAGATGTACCTGTAACCCAGATACACTGGGCTGAGTGTGGATTTGGCTGTGAAAAAGGGGGCGATTCATTTCTTTTGATTCTTTTCTTCCCTCTGTGAATCAAGGAAGATCATGACTTGAGGGTGTGAGTAGCTGGGAGTGAAAATGGACAGAGTCTGGGTCAGGGAGTGCTCTGGGGGTTCTTGGGATCTCTGCTTGACAGGAAATACGATTTTCTTTGGTATAAGGCCATCTCTGCTATGGAAATTGGACTGCAGACGAGGGAAGTTGGGCTTCATATACAGCAGAGATGTGTATTTTATGTTTTATTAAACTCTGCCTGCATTTGGTTTTGCTTTTTTGGCAATTAAGAAACATCCTTCAGTGTCTGTGTATAGCTTGATTCCCAAGTATGGCAGGTGGGAGTTGGTGTCTATGTGCTGATGCATGCAGCTACAGCCTGTCGTGGAGAAAGCTCAGATTGGAACAAAGGTGCTGTAAGTCCCAGGGGGCTGGTGAGAGACATGTGGGGTTGGAGGTAGGGACAAACACTGTCCAGAGAGTGTCTGACATACAGGGTCTTGACTTCCCCCTATACTCAGACTCGACAGGGAGAAGTTCAGGATCAGTATCAATCGGAATTGGGTGATGTCTCTTAGTGTGTAAGCACAAAAGTAAGAACTAATTGAAAACAAAGATATTGTTTCCTATTGACATTTCATACAGAAAGATTTATACTATGACTACACTCCTGAAACTACCCAAATTCATCACATGGAAACTAAGGAATTCTGTTCTACCCAGAGACTTGTCTTGTGCAGACTTTTATGATGTTATTGAGCCTTCTGGTGCCAAGTTGCTGAACTGCAGATCCTGGAAAGGGATTGAACTGGCCTCTAGAGAAGCAGGAGTCAGCAGGAACCCTCCAAGTTCCTGAGGGTGTCAGTGATGGCCACCGAGGGCCATCACTGAAGAGCCCGTGGAGGGAATGAGGAGACAAGGTTCCTGTCCCTGGGGTTGATGAAGCAGGAAGGCAGAGGCACTGCTGCCAGGCTGAAAATCAAATGTTCAGGCAAATGTGAAAGCCCTTGATGTGTTACCTCAAGCAGGATGATCAAGCCCTGACACCCATAGCCTGGGAATGGGGATCCTTCCCCTCAGGGGATGCTGAAGAATCTTCACACAGACATCTCACATCTTCTTCATGTCTTTCACACACACACTGTCACACATAACCCCACTCCCTTGGACCAGGAGGTTTGTGTATCCTCCAGGCTCCTGGATGTTTCCTGAGGCCCATCCAAGTGTGGGGAGTGAAGGAAGGAAAGAGAAGTGTCTCAGCCTCCCCATCAGCCCCAGGGCTGAGGGCCAGCCATGGCATGAGGAGACGGAGGCCAGTGTCTCCCTGTGTCCCTTGCTCTGGTCTCCCAGGCATCCTTATTGTCCCCTGCCAGCAAGCCCCTCTGTGCCAGCCCCTCTCCCAGGAAAAGACTCCTGGATCAGGGGCTCCTCAGGCTTCTCCACTTGCCCCAGCAATAGAGAATCTTGCCCTGAGCTGGTGCATTCAGAAATAGATTTCGCCTGAGAGGAACTGATGCTAAAGAACATGCAATAAGTTATGACGAAATTGAAGGAGTAATTTCCCAAAATAAGAGAGCAGACTTGATCACAAATGAGGATGCTCTTATGGTCCACAGACACAGACTCTGGTTACAGATTAAATAACTGCAGTTAGATATTAGCCAGGTGCAAGATTTAGAAAGAGGACTAAAGATTTTAGAAAATGAGCTAGAGAAGTTTGGAACAGCAGCTCAGTTTGTAAAAGAGGAACATATAATCACAAGCGTAAGTCACAATAAATGCAAAGCCAAAACACACCACATCCCAGGCTGGTTCTGTCCTGCCATGGGAAAGGGGAGAGAGAAAGGCCAGGAAAGGGGCTGGGTTTGGCTGTTGAACGTGGGCTGCAGCAGAGATGAGGAGTCAAGGGAGTGGATGGGGAGAGACGGGCAAAGGCAACACCAATGGTGGTGTTGATTGTGAGGCCACGACTGTTACAGGAGCCTGATTGACCAGCAGCTGGCCCCAGCAATTTGGGGCCAAGACGTGCATCACAAAACCACTCATCCCAGCAGAGACAAGCTAAGGACAGAGAGGCAGGGGAAAGACAGACCAAGGGCAGGTGGCACGAATGATGATGATGCTGAGGTCACTTCCACTGCAGCAGCCTGACTGGCTCTCAGGAGACATGCTGGCCAGCAGGCATTCTGAGGTCATCCAGGGCATCTGAGAAGCCACCCAACAAAAATGACCTCCTGGGGGAGGGGAGGGCTGAGGCAGGTGGAAGAGGCCCACCTGTGTTCTGATTCTGGGGGCACCTCTGTTCTTGTGACCTGAGCAGCCATGGCAGACAGGAGGGCACGCAGGGCTCATGGGCACCCTGATCAGGACAAGCCCTGAGACTGCTGGAAAATCTTTTCCTTATCTCCAGGGTGAACATCCCCTGTTTCACCCAACCCTCCTCTTTCAGCATCTTAACATGCTCCGTGGTGGAGAACCCCATTCTGTATTCTTGCAGACCTCCTCATAGGTGCGGAGAAGCTGCAGGGAGCTGCCCCTCAGCCTTCCCTTCTCCAGGCTGCACAAGCCCAGCTCCCTCAGCCTCTCCTCACAGGCAAAGTGTTCCAGCTCGGCCTGTCTTGGGGGCCATTCACTAAACCCCCTCCAGCTTGCCAACATCCTTCCTGTACTGGGGATCTGCAATACGGACAAGTAACCTGGACAAGCCCCTCTCGTGATCTCCTGGCCGTCCTGCTGGCCACAAAGGCCTGGGTGCAGCTGGCCTCCCTTGCTGCCAGGGCACACGGCTGCCTCCTCTCCAACCCACCCAGACCTTTCCCACGGGGCTTCTCCCAGCCAGGCAGCTCCCAGCCTGGGCCACTGCCAGGGGGATGTCCTGCAGGGTCACACACGGGCACTTGGCCTTGCTGGGTTGCCTGAGGTTCCTGCCAATGCGTGCTCTCCTGCTTGTTGAGCCCTTTCCCTCAGCACACAGGCCTGGAGACCTTTTCAGTAAAGACTCAGGCAAAGAGGGCTTTGAGTGCCACAGTGTCTTGTTTTGGGCTGAAATAGAGTTAATATTCCTTTTCAGGGACTAGATGAGTGCTGTGTTTTGGATTTAGCTTTGGGTTTGGTAGGAGAAGAATGCTGATAGCACACTGATGTTTTCAGCTGCTACCGAGACTTCAAGGACTCTCCGACTCCTCATGTTCTGCCCGTGCACAAGGGCACAGGGAGCAGGGAGGGAGCACGGCCACAGCACCTGACCCTAACTGGCCAGTGAAATATTCCATATCATAGAACGTCATGCTCACTGTATAGAGGAGGGGTGGTTGGGAAGGAGATCTCTCGCTTCCAGGATTGTGATTGTGGGATCTTGGTATCCCGGGGTTGCTGGCCGGGAACGGGCTGGATATTGGTTAGCGTGTGGTGAGCAATTACGCTGTACGTTGCCTGTTTATATATTTCTTTTTGTTTTCCCCCTATCTTCGTTATTGTTCTCGTTTTATTGCCATTATTAAACTGTTCTTATCTCAACCTGCGAGTCTCCCTTCAGCCCTCTAATTCCCTCCCCCATTCCCAGGTGGGGAGGGGGAAGGGAGGGTGACCAGCTGCGGTGGTTGGTTGCCGACCAGGCTCAAACCACAGCAGCCTTTTTGGCGCCCAACGTGGGGCTTCCAGGATTGAGATAACAACAGGTTGATTTGTGTGCTCTACTGAATTTGTTAAAATGTCGACTGCTCATCCTGCTATAATGTCGATCAAATGGTTCCTGGAATTGTGGTCTTCCTTTTTACAGTTGTGTTATACGTCACCTTACTTGTATATTCCATATATATATTCCCCATGCTGCTGCTTATCACCCGTGGGAGTTGGATTCAGATTGTTGCTTTGCTGTACTATGTAATACTGATTTATGGCACAATAAGGTTGTCATTCCTGAGATTAGTCTGGTATTTGTACTCAGCATGGTCATCATCTGTGCATGTGGGAGGTCATCTAGTGGAATGGGTTAACAATTACACTCTCTCCCTTTTCTCCGCGGAGAGCCAGACCATAAGGGAGATATCTTCTTCCATTTCCTTCTTCTCCAGGCTATTTATAAATGTGTTTGAGAATGTTGGGAGTTTTGAATATCCAGGAGATATTCACACTAATGTTGTTGTCTCACTGCTGGGAGCTGTCATGTTCCTGAAGGCTGTTTGGGTTGTGTTTAGGGTTAAGCGACCATTTCTGAACATCACTCGGAGATCCCCCCCAAGGTTGAAGGCTTATGAGTGGCTGGGGGTGTGGGATAGCATGGGCAAGTACTTAGGACAGTGGGCACCTCCGATGTTTTGGAACTTCACCCCTGAACAAGTGCAGGATCCTGAGAAGATAGTAAAATATTTAGAAAAGGTATGCTGTCATCCTGGTAACTCAAGAGATACGCAGATCACGGCAACATGCTGGGGACTGGCCCATGCCTACCGAGCCCTGCTCACCATTATACAGTGCCCTCAAAAAAAAGAGGTCTCTGGATCAGAAAACAAAACAAGCACTGCAGCCGCTCCGACACCCCCACCAGATACTGCAGCCGCTCCGACACCCCCACCAGATACTGCAGCCGCTCCGACACCCCCACCAGATACTGCAGCTGCTCCGACACCCCCACCAGGCACTGCAGCTGCTCCGACACCCCCACCAGATACTGCAGCTGCTCCGACACCCCCACCAGATACTGCAGCTGCTCCGACACCCCCACCAGGCACTGCAGCTGCTCCGACACCCCCACCAGGCACTGCAGCTGCTCCGACACCCCCACCAGGCACTGCAGCCGCTCCGACACCCCCACCAGATACTGCAGCCGCTCCGACACCCCCACCAGGCACTGCAGCCGCTCCGACACCCCCACCAGGCACTGCAGCTGCTCCGACACCCCCACCAGATACTGCAGCTGCTCCGACACCCCCACCAGATACTGCAGCTGCTCCGACACCCCCACCAGGCACTGCAGCTGCTCCGACACCCCCACCAGGCACTGCAGCTGCTCCAACATCCCCACCAGATACTGCAGCCGCTCCGACACCCCCACCAGATACTGCAGCTGCTCCGACACCCCCACCAGGCACTGCAGCTGCTCCGACACCCCCACCAGGCACTGCAGCTGCTCCGACACCCCCACCAGGCACTGCAGCCGCTCCGACACCCCCACCAGGCACTGCAGCCACTCAAACTCTGGAAACAGAGACTGCAGCTAATCCGACCCCTACAACAGGTACTGTGGGTGAACCAGAGAACCAACCCACAACTGTGTCAGTTGCTCCTGTACAGATGAAGAAATATACAAAGAAAACACCCCGCCTTGTAAAGGATGAGGATGAACCAGGGCCATCATGAGAACAGAAGGAGGAGGCAGAACCAGTGGTAGTCACCCGATCTCTACCCCTGAGTGAGCTGCGAGACATGCGGAAGGATTTCAGCTGCCATCCAGGTGAGCATCTCCTTACTTGGCTGTTCCGATGTTGGGATAGCGGGGCCAACAGTGGAATTAGAGGGGAAGGAGGCCAGGCAGCTGGGATCCCTGTCTAAGGAAGCGGGCATTGACAATGCAATTGCAAGAAAGACACAGACCCTCAGCCTTTGGAGGCGACTTGTGTCAGGCATAAGGGACAGATATCCCTTCAAGGAAGATCTTGTATGTCATTCAAGCAAGTGGACAACCATGGAGAGAGGCATCCAATACTTGAGGGAATTAGCCATGCGGGAAATGGTTTATTTTGACCCAGATGATGCACAGCTACCCGCAGACCCAGATGAAGTCCAATGCACCCGGCCCGTGTGGAGGAAGTTGGTACGGAGTGCGCCATCATCACATGCCAATGTATTAGCAGTAATGGACTGGCGAGACGAAGACGGACCAGCTGTGGATGAGCTGGTGCGTCAACTCCGGAACTATGATGAAAGTCTCTCTCCCTCCATCATTGCAGCTGTGAAGGAACTAAAGGAACTATCCCGCCAACTCAAAGAGGATATGTCTTACTCTCCATCTGCATGGACTAAAGTCTCAGCTATCAGGAGCAAACGGTTCCCTACTCAAGAGAGACAGTATACACCACGGAGGGACCTATGGTATTACCTGCGTGACCATGGAGAAGACAGGAGGAAATGGGATAGGAACCCTACCTACCTTCTAATAGAGCGAGTTCAAGAGTTGGAAGGAAGAATGGCTAAAAATCAAGGTTCTTTCAGGAGAAACGCTGCTCCAGTCTCCAGTAATCTGTTGCCCAGACTGAGCAGGAGGGTTGACATGGCTTCTGATCCTATGAGGAGGACTTCCAGTTCGTACTTACAAGAAGTGAGTAACCGAGATGTTAAAGGAGACTCGAACTCCGTCGTGGGTTACTCTAGGATTTTATTCAGGTCCAGCAGCGTTGGGTCACCTCCGCAGAGAGTGACAGCTTACATGAGTTCGCATACATGTATTTATGCACCTACAAAGCATTACCTAATCCAAAATACACAGAATTATACTTTATCAGTCATTATTATCTTGACAGTGGGTTTCACATCTTGTTCTGGAGTCCGACCACTTCGTTGTTTTGTTTCTTCTTTCTTTTAGTCTTCAAGGACGTTTACCTCAAGTTCTGTACGTCTCAGTTCTTAGTAGCCACAATGATAGATCTCCCATCGCTTTGGTAGCTAAGGGTCAGTTTCTCATACATCAACATCCTTTGAACTGTCAGGCCCATCATTACCTTTGTTACAACATTTTATTGATGCTCTATTCAGCTGACTGTGCTTGCAGCCCTGGGCTGGGGCTATACAGGGGACAGAGCTGATAGAACAACTTGTGCAGCAGCACTGCATTGCAACATTTTCCCAACAGTCCCCCCTTTTCTTTTAGGATACTCACTATCCTATTGGATACAATAGGGTCTGGTGGGAATTCGAGATAAACACGAGACACCACACTGACACACAAACACTACCATGATCAAAATGATTATGACTAAAACAACTACCATTAGAATCTTCTTGATTAAAGTTGGAAAATCAGGAATCCAGGAAGTAGCCCATTGCCATAAATCACTAACACCCCAGGATACATTGTCTCGTTGCACAACTTGCATCATATGGCTTACTTCCCATTTTGGCAATATCTTATTCTTTCGTTTAAATGTTTTTACCAGCACTTCATCTCCCACCTTATAATCATGAACCTGTACTTCTGGTGTCACACCTTTGTACCACTATGCATATTTTCTAATTTTCTGAAAGGAATCTTGTAAATATAATAAATATTGAGTGACATTCTCATCTCCATCCAGTAGTGCAGTTTTTGCTGAAATATACGAACCAGGTACAGCTAAAATTCGTCCAAATAGGACCTCTGCTGGGCTAATTCCTAACGGCTGCTTTGGAGTAGTTCTAAGATCCCATAAAACTAAATTTAATGCCTCTGGCCACTTTAATCCAGTTTCACTGCATACTTTCGCTAACTTCTCCTTAATTGTTCTATTCATTCTTTCTACTTGCCCTGATGAAGGTGGGTGATACGGAGTATGAAACTGTCCTTTGATGTCTAGGGTTACATAAACTTGTAATAAAATAGCTGCTGTAAAATGTGGTCCACGGTCAGAGTCTATCACCTCAGGTACACCATATCGAGGAATGATTTCCTTAAGCAAGATTTTCACAACTATTTTTGAATCATTCTTCTGGGTCGGGAAAGCTTCTACCCACCCAGAGAGTTGATCTACTATTACCAGCAAATATTTATATCCGAGAGCGGCTGGCATTTCCGCAAAATCAATCTGAAGTTTCTGAAAAGGATAGACTGCTGGCGGCCTCTTCCCTGGCATTACTTTTGGCCTTATATCTCCATATCTCTTACACAAAGAGCATCCTTCAGTCAGTTTCTTAGCTGCTGAAAAGATTCCTGGTGCTGCCCATAGCTGGGTTACCTTCGAGGCTACTGCTTCGGGACCTCCATGCCCCTTCTCATGGTACCAACGCGCAAGTGGCAGTACATACCTTCTGGGCAATAGAGGTTTACCATTCAGGGTCCAGATCCCTTTATCTTGCACAGCTTGCATCTTCTTCCATTCTTCCATTTCGGTGGTCGGGACATCATGATAAAGGGTATCAGGGTTTGGGATAGAAAAGAAATTAGCAACCACAACTTCAGTCGTGGGGTAATTTTTAGTAGCGGCGGCTCGTGCTGCGGCATCTGCAAGAAAATTACCTGTTGCAAGCTGATCAGTGCGCTTCGTATGAGCAGGTATATAAATTACCGCAACTTCCTTTGGCTCTTGTATTGCCAACAACAAGTCATTAATCAAAGACCCATGTGCAATGGTTTTACCTGCAGATGTTAGAAAGCCTCTTTCTTTCCACAATGCACCGACTGCATGACAAATGCCATAGGCATACTTCGAGTCAGTGTAAATATTAACTCGTTTATTCTTAGCATACAATGCTGCTCTGGTTAGTGCTATCAATTCTGCAGCTTGAGCTCCTAATGTCGGTGGCAAGGGTTCAGCGATGAGAACAAACTTTTCAGTAGCTATTGCAAAGCCCGTAAATCTCTTACCGTGAAGATAAAAGGAAGATCCGTCAGTAAAGAGATTCAAATCAGGGTGTTCCACCGGAGTGTCCCTCAAATCTTCTCTAGTCTTGCTTATAGTTTTCAAGACAGCTACACAGTCGTGCGATCTTTCAGGTTCAGGCACTGGGAGTAAGGTGGCAGGGTTAAGAGTCTTTGATCTGTCAAGCTTGACATTCTCCGTTAGCGAGAGGATAATTTCATATCTGTGTGTCCTTTGTGCAGAGAGTGCTTTTTCTGCATATTTGGTTAGTAAAAGTTCAACCTCATGGGGAACAGCAACTATGAGATAATGGCCTAGCACAATATTCTTTGCCTTTTCTACCAGCTCAGCAGCTGCGGCAATAGATCACAGACAGTATGGAGATCCTCTGATAACTGGGTCCAAGGTGACAGAATAGTATGCTACAGGACGTTCATAGGGTCCATGCTTCTGAATTAATACTCCCTTTGCAATTTCTCTGTTCTCTGTTACATATAATTTAAAAGGTTTTTTGTAATCTGGTAACCCAAGAGCTGGAGCATTTACCAAGGCAGTCTTCATGGACATAAAAGCTGTTTCCAATTCTTCCGTCCATGGTATGGGTTCAGGGCTCACATCTTTAGTAGTTTCTACCAAAGGTTTTGCAATTTCCAAAAATACCAGTATCCAGGGTCTACAATATCCAGCCTGTCCAAGAAAGGCCCTCATTTGTTTCTTAGTCAAAGGTCTAGTGATTTCTTGAATTGCTTGTGCCCTATCTGGATCTAATTTCCTAGTACCTCCGGCTAGTATAAACCCTAAATATTTTACCTCAGGCTCACAAAACTGCAATTTGGAGAGAGATGCTTTATGTCCTTTCTCATATAATCTAAGACATACATATTTAGTATCTTTTACACAACTGTCATAATCTTTACTTGCAATTAACAAATCATCCACATATTGTATCAATACTGACCCAGCTGGTAGTTCCAGTTCTTGTAAGTCTCTCTTTAATATTTGAGAGAACAAAGTTGGTAAAGCAGTAAATCCTTGAGGAAGTCTGGTCCAGGTATACTGGCGACCTTCCCATGTAAAAGCAAATAAATTCTGGCTGTCAGGGTCAATTGGTATTGTAAAGAAAGCTCCGGTCAAATCCAAAACAGTATAGTATTTCGCCCAAATTGGTATTTTTGTAAGGATAGTAGAAGGATCGGGAACTACTGGATGTGGGGGTTCTACGTATTCATTTACAGCTCGTAAATCCTGAACAAACCGATACTCGGGATTTCCATCCTCATCCTTTCGATTTTTATTTACAGGTAAAATGGGAGTATTAAAAGGACTAATGGTAGGTCTTAAGATGCCCTTATCCAAAAAATTCTGTATTTGTTTAGTGATACTAGGAATAGCTTCTGCTACGATAGGATGCTGCTTAACTGCCAGGGGTATACCACCTTTAGTCTTAATTTTTACGGGGGCTGCAGATTTCAGAAGTCCCACATCTTTACTAGATTGACTCCATAGGGAGTCAATCTAACAGTATTCAAGCAGAGAAGAGCAAACTGGAGATGAACCTGCAGGAGAGTGTTGATAAGGCATATTTTCACAGCAGTGGAGACAAGGGGATCGGGTGGTATCCATTGAGCAGCAGTCCTTGTGCAGATGATTCTCGAAACTGAGAAGGAATTGAAGTGTCAACAAGAACTTCTGAGCAATGAGAAGATCAAGGCTGAAGAAAGGGTAGAACTTTTGTTAAAGGTTCAGAGGCGGTCAGAGATTCTGGAGGACAGCCTAACAAACAAGATCCCTCAGATTCAAGAAGAATCTACTGAGCAAGAACTATTTCTTCTGAGAGAAGAGCTGAGCCAGGCAAAAAGGAAATGGCATGAAATGGAGGAAGTAAAGGCCAATGAATGTCAAAGAGAATCTGAAAAACTGGAGAGAAGCAATTTTATTTCAAAATTGCCTGAATGTTGGGAAGCAAGCACTCTGACAGAAAGTGGAGATGGTAATCTTACAATACAACTAGAGAATCTCCAAAATGAGAGAGAGCAGTTAAGAGAAACCATACAGGAGACAATTAGCAAGAATTCAGAGATGCAGGAGGAGTTGAAATGTGCTCACTGCTCTCTCAGACAACATCAGGAGACTATTGTGGAGCTGAAAGAAAGTATTTCAGAGAAAGAATATCAACTCTTAGAAGCGCAAGAGGCATTGAAGGAAACAACTGACGAACTGCAGCAGGAGCTCACTGAAGTCACTGAAAACCTGACTCATGTCTCTTCTGAATATGACAAGCTACTGTCAGAAAAAGAAGAAATTGAAAAAAACTTAGCGCATTTTTCAGCATTGTCCCTTAACCTCGGCATTTTTTCTTGCCACAACATCAAATCACCAGGTTTCCAGGGTTGGTGTGTGGAAACTGCAATAACTGGAGGAACTTCAGGTCCTGAGTTGGGGCCTACTCTAGGATTGGAATGAAATTCCACTACCATAGGATATTGTCCTACAACAGATTTCCCTTCTGATTGTGGATGGGAACTCTGGTTCTGATTCTTTCCCTGATGATCATCAAGGAAGGCAATTAATTCTTCTCTTTTCATAGGTTTCTTTAGAGCCATACGATTTCTCAAATCGGCCCATTCCAGCCATAAAAATAAATAATTCATCTGCTGCGGATTCCTATCTTCTAATATCAATCTCAAACATTTCAACCTAGTTTCATCGAAGGTACCTTCAGGTGGCCATACTTCTTGGGGACCTGCCCATCTAATTCTGGTTAAAAATGGCCAGTCATCTTGACATAACGCTATAACTTTACTCTTACTCAACCCTGCTGTCCCAGAAAGTTTATTCCAATTTGCTAATCATTCTGCCAAGGGGGATCCTTTAGGTACTGAAGGATATCCTCCCATTCTGCAATTTTCTTTGTGAGGGGTATTTCAGAGTGATCCTTTCCTATTCCAACCCACAAACACAGACAAGGGGAGACTTGAACTCACCTTTCTGTAGCCGGCAGTTTGTAGGATGTAATATCGGGATCCTCTTTTATTCATCCTCCCCGTCACAGCCTAGAGTCCCATCTGGGGTGCCAAAACTGTTAAAGGAGACTCAAACTCCGTTGTGGGTTATTCTAGGATTTTATTCAGGTCCAGCAGCATTGGGTCACCTCCGCAGAGAGTGACAGCTTACATGAGTTCGCATACATGTATTTATGCACCTACAAAGCATTACCTAATCCAAAATACACAGAATTATACTTTATCAGTCATTATTATCTTGACAGTGGGTTTCACATCTTGTTCTGGAGTCTGACCACTTCGTTGTTTTATTTCTTCTTTCTTTTACTCTTCAAGGACGATTACCTCAAGTTCTGTACGTCTCAGTTCTTAGTAGTCACAATGATAGATCTCCCATCGCTTCGGTAGCTAAGGGTCAGTTTCTCATACATCAACATCCTTTGAACTGTCAGGCCCATCATTACCTTTGTTACAACGTTTTATTGATGCTCTATTCAGCTGACTGTGCTTGCAGCCCTGGGCTGGGGCTATACAGGGGACAGAGCTGATAGAACAGCTTGTGCAGCAGCACTGCATTGCAACATTTTCCCAACAATAACCTCTTCCAGTGTGTAAGTGACCTCATGGTTATGACCTCATGGTCCTCATCTCCTGCCTGAACGTTCTTTCCACTTTTGTCCCTTGCCTCTCCTTTTCCCACCATCCACCACGATGAAGAGCCTGGCTCTATTTTCTTAGCTTCCTGACAGGTACTGAAATGTTCCTACGAGGTTTCCCGAAGCCTTCTCGTCTCCATACTGAAGAGTGTTCCCTCAGCCTTTCCTCAGGTGGGAAGCTCTCTAGCCCCCTGCATGTCTACACATGCCCAATACTGTATTGGTGCCTCTTCACTGAGATTGCTCCATTTGATCAATGTCCTCCCTGTACCCGGGGCAGGAGGCCCCAAACTCAGTGCGGTACTGGGCATGTGGTCTAACAAGCACTGAATGGAAGGGGAGAATCCCTCCCCCTCATCTCCTGGCCATGCTCCTCTTCAGACAGCCAGGATACTGTTGGCCTTCTGGGTTGCCAGCCGTCACCGCTGACTCATGTGCAGCTTGTTGTCCACCATGACCCCCAGGGCCTTTTCTGCTGAGCTGCACCCCACCCAGGGCTGTTGCCCAGGGTTAGGCCAGCCCAGGGAAGGACTTGGTTGAAGATGAGGGGTGTTGAGGGAAAGGATTAGGGAGGTAGGTAGGGCTTAGATTTCAGGCATCTGGTGAGGGTTTCAGCTTCAGTGATCAGGGCAGGGCTAAGGATGAGAGCTCACCTTTCAGGGTTAGGTGTTAGGGTATAGGCAAAGGTTTAGGGTGAGCAGGGCAGAGCCAGGCCTGAGGGGCAAGGATGTGGCACTCTGCGTGTATTTGTCCTCAGAGTGACCGGGGGAAAACCTCAGCTGCTGATGACCAAAGGCATCACCATTCAAATGAGCTGGGAATTAGCACTGAGCCCCTTGGCAGGGCATATCCAAGGGGCTACACGACACAGGATGTCTCTGTCTCCTTTCTTTGTCACCCTGAAGTCACTTGCCTCTGTTCTTCTGCTCTAATCAGCCCCCAGAGAGGCTCACGTCAATCTCCTGAGGGAGCTTCCTCACCCAAACCCCTCAGCACGCCCCACTAAACCCCAAAGACTCTTTATTCCTCCCACAGCTCAGTAACTTTCCCCTGGGAGCTTGTTAGAGTGCAGAAACTATAATTAGTTTATTCTTGCATCTTAATTTCTGTCCGGTTGCAGGGGAACTTTTAGAACAGACTGTCTTCGAGGATGGGTTTTGCTAAATACAATGATGTTAACATCCACATGATGTTACACAAGTTCATTTCTTTCTCAGTTACACCTCAGAAATGCTTTGAACATTGACAAATGATTTTTCAGTTGGCTGTAAAATGTTGCCCACAACACCCCAACTTCATTTGCTAGAGGTGGGCATGGGCTAAGGAGGCACAGGAAGATGGGCAGGGAGATCACTAGAGGCATGAGCTGGTGACAAGGCTCTGGGCTAGAAATTTGGCCAAGAAGGTGGAAAAGTTGATTTAAACTGCCAAACTCTCTTTTTAGCCAACTTGCTAATTGTGTGTATATTTATAATTTCCTATCTATTTGTCTAGAGTATTCCTTTTATGGTCATCGCTTGAGGAAGGTAGACCTTAGTGGAGGCTTGGACTTGGCATACAGTTGAGGAGTTTATTGTTGATTTTTTTAAAAAAATTTGTATCTTGTTTTACTTCTCTTTCTTCAAATTAATAAGATTCCTGTGACTATTTACAGTCAAGTCTCAGGGTAAATCAGGTGGGAATTGGTGCAAAGGAGCTGTAACATTCAGTTGTGAACATCAGTGTGGAAGTCTGATGTAGAAGAATGCAAGTCCCAGGCAGCCCCTGAGGGAAATGGTGGGGCTGGGGAGGTGGGGAGGAAAGTTGCCCATACAGTGGGGGACCATGAGGAGACCGCTGTTGCTACATTTCCTGTCCTCCTTAGAAGACCCTCTGAATTGGAGAAAGCTTCTATCACTTCTGTAAAATTAAAAAAGGAATAAAACCCCCTCCAAAATGAAAAAAAAAAAAAAAAAAGGTTTTTTTATGAAGTTGTTATTAAAATCTTCCACTTTAATTAGATTCTTGAAGCCTCTCCAATTAGCTGTACGAGACTGGAAGTCCTGAAATAATTGATGGAAGAGATGTGGCTCCTTTGGGTTTTCTGCACTTTGATGAGACCGGGGGTGTATTTGGTGCTTGAACCTCAGATACTGAGAGGAGCTGAACCAACCTCTGAAGGGGTTACAGTCAGAAGCAAAAGCCAAAGTGTCTTGGAGTGTTAATTGGCCCCTCTGAGGCCCATTACAGACCAGGTGTCCCCATGGATTAGTTACAGAAGAAAATTGGAGGCTGTGAGTACAGGTAGGCAAAGGCACTGTGCAAGGGGAGCTGATGCTGAGTAAAACTTGATATATTTTATCATGCCAAGTGGTCATCCCCAAGA
Source organism: Tyto alba (assembly GCF_018691265.1). Classification (NCBI taxonomy): domain Eukaryota; kingdom Metazoa; phylum Chordata; class Aves; order Strigiformes; family Tytonidae; genus Tyto; species Tyto alba. Next base: position 43,728 of record NW_024881310.1, on the reverse strand, counting down.
AGGGGGATCCTGTCCCTCACACTGGCTCAGGGCTCTTCCTGGGGCACTGTGGGGTGGGGTGGGCAATGCTGAGTGCAGGATAGTGGTGCCACAGCTCCCAGCCTCCCTGGGGGGCTGCAAGGAAACCACGAGGCCCCAGTTCCATGCGATTATCATGTTCCCTTCCAGGCCTTGGTAGCAGAGACAACTGCCATAGCCAAGGGGACAGAGACCCCCAGGCTGTGGACACCCAACCTATGGCATCTCCCTGCCTTTCCTGAGATCTCTCCTTCCTCCCTGCCTGTTCCTTGGAACACAAAGCATTGCACTGATCCAGGCTCTGGCTGACCTCTGGTACCACAGCACTACCCTTCAAGGGACATTTCTTTCTCCTCCTGTCCACTCTCAACCTCCCAAGCTGCACTTTGCGATGCTTTTCCTTTCTCAGGTGGTTTCCCACTACAAAGAAAAGGTCCAAAATCTCTGAAAACACCCCAAACTCCTAATTTCAAGCTACTCTTTTACTCCCGCATGACCTTCCACACCATCAGGACAAGGAAGCCCAGGTCCCTCAGCCACTCCACACACTTCATGTGCTTCATGCCCTCTAAACCCACCTTTGCAGACATCCTCTGGGCACTCTCCCATTCCTTCCTGCTCCTCAGAATGGAAAGCCCCAGAGAATGTTATAGGTGTGGCCACACCAGTGCTGAGTCGAGGGGGATGATAAGTCCCCGTGTCTCGATGGTCATGCTACAATGCAGCTCCGTATGCAGGAGCTGGCTCTATTCATGGTGAGCCTTTACCAGCGGCACATATGGCATCACTCACAGTGCCCAGGGCCTTCTCCTCAGACTCACTCCTCTGCCAGTCCAGTCCCACTTTGCCCCTTCTCCTTGTACAACTTGAGGTTTCTGCTGTCCGAAGCCCCAAGTATCTCAAGGTCCCTGTGCACTGAAGCTCCAGCACATCAGCATTTAAGGCATGTGTGCAGATGGTTCCTCTGAGAAGACAATAACTTGAGTGGATGTATGGCAGTATGGGTAAGAAAAAGAAATGCTCATTTAATGGAAGTGATGATGAAGGTGGAAAGCATGACTGTAACGATGAGATAGCTCATCCTCAGTCACACTGAACTTCACAGGAAGACAATGAGCAGCGAGGTTGATGTAAATCTATGTGCCTCAGATGGTCAGTACCACACCTTATTGGGCAACGACAACGTCAAGTTTGGGGATAAGAGCGACAAAAAGTAGCATTTGCTGCTTTCCAAAACTTGCAGCAAACTCCTGCCAGCAGGCAGCGGAGGCACGGATGCAGAAGCCACCCTGACAAGAATATTGTGCACGCTGAAAAATCGTTTTGGTTGAAGGCAGACCGTGACGAGGGCTGAACAGTTTGTCACAACAGGCAGAGCACAGCCTGACATTTCCGATCCTAGTTCATGTGACTGCAAAGAACAACAGGAAGGAAACTGGTGCTTGCAAAAGGCCTGGATCATGAGCATGAGCCATGGCCTTTGGTCACAGAGGACAAATGATCCAACCAGCTGGTGTGCATGTCAGATGCAGAGGGCAGTGGGGCCCATAAGAACTTGCCTATTTGACAAAAAGGATTGCAAGGAACCAGGCTTACCTAGAAAGGCAATCTGCAAAGTCCTGATTTCAGCTGGGACAGAGTTAATTTTCTTCCTAGCAGCTGGTACAGTGCTGTGCTTTGGGTTTAGGGTGAGAACAATGTTGAGAACACACGGATGTTTTAGTTGTTGTTGAGCAGGGCTTATCCTAAGTTGAGGATTGTTCAGTTTCTCATGCTTCCAGTGAGGGGGGGCACAAGGATCTGAGAGGGAGCATGGCCAGGACAGCTGACCCGAACTAGCCAGAGTGCTATTTGATACCACAGGACATCAGGCCCTGTATATAAACAGGAGCTAGGAAGGTGGTGGGTTGGCCGGGAGATGTGGATCAGTGCTTGGGGGGACCAGCTGGGCATGGATCAGTGGGTACAGAGCAATTGCACTGGGCACCCCTGGTCTTTTTCTTTGGTTTTATTCCTCTCTTTTTCTTATCTTCCTTTTCATTACAATTATTGCAACTATTTCTATTATTATTATTAATATGATTATTATTACTACATCTTGTTTCAATTATTAAATTCTTCTTATCTCAACTCATGAGGATTTTTTGCTGTTTTTATTTTTTTTTTCTGATTCTCCTCCCCATCCCACCAGGGGACATATGGGGATAGTGAGTTAGTGGCTGCATGGTGCTTAGCTGTCAGCTGGGGGTAAACCACAATATTCCTTTTTGGTGCCCAAAATGTCATCTGATGGTGTGACCACAGCCCTGAGCAGTACAGCTGGGAGTGGTAGTTGGTCCTGACACTAATCACCACTGGGCAGTACAGGACCTGCAGCAGGTGAGTTTGGGGTCTGGATGGTGCCGTTTGTTGTCCTGAGACAAATGTGAAGACTCTGGTTATGTCCTATTAAAGAGGAGCCCAAGCACCCCTCAGGTCGTTCTGGACATCCAGAGAAGTGGGGGGTGGGAGCAATGGGCAGGCCTGAAGCGTGTCTTCAAATCTTAGAGGTGTTTCTTTCCCAAGGTGGAGATGATGTGGGTACAAGGAGAGTGGCCTGATACTCCCGTGCCAGGCAGAGCATCCAGCCCAGGGGTACAGACGTCTGGAGGAGGCTCAGACCAGAGGTGTCTATAGGAGATCCTCCTGCCAGCACTGAATTTGGGAGATGCTTTGGCAGGGCTTCCTAAGGGCTGATACAAAGGAGACAATTCCATTTCATCTTCAAGACCAAACCTGTTGAAACACAAAAAACGTATGGGCTTTCATGGATGAAGTTGAGCAACCATGGCAGGAGGCCAGCACACTTTCTTGTCCACACTTGCCACTGCAGTTGCCTGTGCCTGAGCCTGCCCACTTGCTTTTGCTGCAGCCACATTTTCACTGGGATTCCATGGAAATCCCAGTGCTCCTACTCTCAAGCTGGCATCCACCCCAAGCCCATGCAGCCTGGCCAACAACTGAGGCACCAACCACCTAGTGCCCCTGTGTGCAGCCCAGGGCATGGCTCACACCCCCACTTTCCTTGTTGGTGCCCCTGCTCCCAGCACTGCTGTGCTGTCCCCAGATGCCACCCTCTTGCCACCAGCCTGCCTGTGGGATGGGGTGGAGATGCACAGAGGGCTGAAGGGGCTCAGGCTGCCCTGGGGGAGAACAGAGACCTTGTCTGTACATGCAGGGATGGAGCTAAGAAAGGCAGAGCTAAACTGGTGCTCAAACTGGCAAGGGATGCAGAAGGTAGCAAAAGGGGCTTTGGTAAGGGTGTTGGCAGACACAGCAAGGCTAAAAAAAAAAAAAAGAAAAGCAGGCCCAAAACTCAGTGAGGGAGTGGGCCTAGTGACCAAGAACATGTGAAAAGACTTTCATCAAGCTGGTTGGCCATACATGATTCTGTGGGTCCTCAATGGGGTGAGTTTCAGCCAAGGGTGCTGAGGGTGCTGGCCAAGGTCAGTGTGTGGCTGCTTCTGTCACCCTGGAAAGGCCATGGCAGTCAGGGAGGTTCCTGATGCCTGGGAAAAGGCAAACATGCCACCCATCTTCATGAAGAGCAAAAAGGAAGATGAGGGAGCTACAGGCTGCTCAGCCTCACGTCTGTCCCTGTGAAAGTGATGAAGCCAGTCTTCCTGGAAGCCATTTCCAAGCAGCTGAAGGACAAGAAGGGGATTTGGAACTTCCAGTAAAAACTGAATAAGGGCAAATTCTGCCTGACCAACGTGAATACCATTTACAATGAGATGATGGGCCCTTTGGATGAAGAGAGATGTGGATGTAGTAGCCCTCAGTGAAAAGGGCTGCCTGGGACCCACACAAAGTTGAAGACAAATGCCTGTGTTCATCCTGCCACTGCGCTGGGACAACTCCAGACAAGAGGCCAGGCTGGGGAGAGCAGCTCTGCAGAAAAGGACCGGGGAGTCTGGGTGCGCAAGTGGGACAGGAGGGAGCAGTGTGCGCTTGGGAAGAGGCAGGCCAACCTCATCCCAGGCAGGATTAACAAAATCACAGCCAGCAGCTTAAGAGAATTCACTCTTCTTCTCTATTCATGGGCCCCAGTAAGATTGCTGTGTCCAGTGTGGGTCTCCCCAGCACAAGAAAGACCTTGATAGGCTGTGAATAGTCCAGCAGAGGCTGGAAAGATGGTTGGCGCCTGGAGCACATGGTGTACTAGGAGAGGCTAAGTGGGCTGTTTGGTTTTGAGGGTTGGGTTTTTTGGAGAAACCCCTCAGAGCCAAGCAGTGGAACAAGGGCTCGGGGGAGATGGTGGGATCTCGGTCAATAGAGATGTTCCAAACTCATGGAGACAAGGCCCGGTGCACTTGACCTAGCACAAGTTGTCTGAGTATGGGCTTGGAGACCAGCTTAGGCAGGAGCTATGGCACATCAGGTCTGAGGGTCAGTATAAAGCTGTTTTCTTCTCTGGTCATAACGGTGGTGGAGCTGGGTATCAGAGTTGTGCCTGTATGTGCCCCCACTGCACTGAAGGCATTAGAGCCCAATAAATTTTTCCTTTTAAAAGATTTTCCTTCTACCTGTGGGTGCTTGTGCAACCCTCACAGCTTCCATCCAGCAGAAATCACTTCAGGCTGCCATGGTTCCGCTTTGTACCAAGAAGAATCCTGGTGTGAGGACATGTTGAAGGGCTCACCCATGCCCCCAGCGCAGTGTGAGCTCTTCTGCAGGAGTCATTCCTAGGCTGGCACTCATGTGATGGGCTGAGGACTATCACTGCCCATCTCCAAGGCCAAGCCTTGCCAGGACCATGCAGGGCAGGCCAAGGCGACCAGCTCCAAGCAGAGACACACCCTGTGGGTGCCCACGCAGCTCACAGAAGGGCACCCACAGAAACCTCATTGCCCAGCACAGAGGGGCTGTGGCAGTGCCGATGGGTGGCAGTGGGCAGAGCAGGGAGGACCTCCTCAGCTGGGCTGGTCAAGTCCTGCTGCCCCACATGGCCCCACAGCCCCATGGTGCAGGCACTGCGTGGACCAGGGGGGTTGTTCAGGGTGGGGAAATGTCTGCCCAGCACAGACCCCGTGGCAGCCGCCCATGGCTCTTCTTCCAGCAGTGGCAGCCCCTCACCACCACCCGATCCTAGGTGAGCCCCACGTAGGGTTTTGCAGGCAGCCATGTGTAAGAAACTGAAAGAATTGTTGCCTCAAACAGTCATAAACACAGAAAAATTTGACAAGCTTTGGCCATTGTGATCAGTCTAAGGAACGCCACCCAAGGAAGCACGGAGTGTATCGAAGGGTGCACAGCTCCACTCCCTCATGGTTGTATTGCCAAATTCCTTAGGTAAGCCTCAATGAAGGGAAACAAACTGAGTGAAACCATATGTTCAGGTTAAAGGAGTGATAAGAGAGAGAAAGTACCAGCACCAGAAGGACCTAAGCAAAAACTGAGGAAAAAATCAATGGTGTTGGGGCGAGCACAACCACTGACTCAATTGACAAGGGGGTAGGGGCACCTGATCCCCCTTCCATGCACACACAAAACCCACGTTCCACCTTTTCCTCATCTCTCATGGAAATGAGTTGGAGGAGAACCTGCCTCTCCTTGTCTAGTATGAACATCAGCAGAGAAAATGAACTTAAAAGGCAACAGAAAACTTTGCTGGGGGTGCACCTACCGCTCAAGATTACCAGACCTGAGACAATGCTGGAACTTGGGGTGGTGATCCACATACTTCAACTCTCTTTCTCTCTCTCCCTTTTCCTTTTCTTCCTTTCTTTTCTTCCTTACAGGTTTATTAATAAGAGGCCACATTGCTTGCTATCCTTTTCCAAGTTTAAGTTGTTTCTACTGCAAGTAAAACATTTTAACCAGTCATTTCGTGTCATTTCACTTTAATTTAACCCAAGGGGACCACAGAACCTTTATGCTTCCCTGCATTCCCAGTCTGGCTCATAACAACCTTGGAAAGGCTCATTGCCCGTACGATATTCATTTTTGGCTATCTGGCCTCTGCCTCCAAATGCACGCTATGAGAGAAGCACACCTGTGGAGCACCTCATCTGCACAGTCAGAAGGGGTTCTGTAAGCATCAGCAATGTTGCCCTCAGGAAGAAGGCACTTCTCACCTGCCAGAAGGCACAGAGCACATTTAGGGAATATTAATGCACTCAGAAACACACACCTCCGTGGTTCACCTCGCTGAACTTCCTTCACCATTCTTTTAAGCAATGAACACAGAGAAATGTTCTTCCTCCTAGGGGTCCTACTAGGAGGGAGTGGAAAAGAAGGACCTTGGCCCTCCATGGTGTCGGAGAAGAGCAGAATGCACCTCATTCAAAAGAGGGAAACAGCAATATGTTTTATTGAGGTAAAGTACTAAATAGACAGAGTTCCATAAGTGCAATGGAACTGAACAAAGTTTTGACAGGGGCTTGATAAGGTTCAGTAAGATTGATGGTGAGGTTCACCTTACTAATTACTGCATGGAGGAAACCCACAAAGGAAAATAGAGTTAGAATTGAGTTAGAATGTTTCACATAGAGACCAGAGGTGCAAGGAGAGAGGAGGACACTCCCACTGTGTCGCACTCCAAGGCGCCCCCATAACAAATCCTGTCATGTGTAAAGAGGGGTCCAGCCCAGTGAGCCAGACTGGGAGCCCCCCACATCCCAGACCGGCCATGCAGGGTTACTGGGGTCAAGTCTGGGCTTTGAACTGTGCAGGAAGACACAGTCCATGTGGGCTACGAAAATGGAAAACCAGGGCAAAATGCCAACTTTGGAAGGCCATGTGCGTCGGAACAAAGTGGAAAAGACCCAAAGGGGATCCCAGGAAGAACCACATGAAGGAGAAGAAACAGACAATGGGCCTGTGAAATGCAAACTGCTTTTTGAGGTGTGACACCAAAAATTCAGGTGGTGGGGGGGACATCCAATTCCCCATGCTTGTGAGGGATCTCACAGCTACCTGTAAGACCATTGTGGCGGGCAGGTCAGTGCTACATGTTTTGCCTTGTCCTTCGGCTGACGACCTGATCAAAAAGCTCTGTCTGACTGAGCCAGGGGAGAGGTCAGGAGTGGGATGGGACTTGGGCACTCACCCCACAGCTCCAACCCTTCTGAAGGTCACAGCAGCCCCAGGGAGCATCCCAGGGAGGGATGACAGCATCCCCAGTGTTCCTACTACTTGAGCTGGTCCAAAGTGCATGAGGAAAGAGAGGCCAGGCACTCTCTGTCTCTCCTGCATTCATGCTGCAAGTGATCCCCAGCCCTGGCTGCCTTTGTTCCCCTTCTGCCTCCCCACCAGCCCTGCTGCCCAGGACAGAAGGAGACCCCCTGCCCTGGGGCTCCTCGAGCAGCTTCCACATTTCTCCAGTCTCCTTTCCCCATGCCTGTTGCATTTTTGCTGGCTCACACTGAACTGCAGGGCCATGGCTCATGGGTGTCTGGATTAGTGCTTTACTCCGGATGAGTTTCACCTTTGAGGGGTGTCTCATCTCCTGATTGTCCATTCACTGCCCACACCAGGGCACACAGAGAGTGTCCTTTCTTTCCTGACCCCTCCAGAATCCTTTCCACAGGGAGCACTACATGCCATCAGCCCTGCTATATATGTGGCTACCTAAGAGGTAACGGAGAGCTCCTGCAGCACCTACACAGCCCCTCGACACCAGGAATAGTCTTTAAAAGCACCACTTGGTGTCCAGTAGATCTCAGAGTTGTCACAATTTTATCACCTCCAATACAGTGAGAAAAGATTGAGAAAAAACATTTTTAAAAGTCCAATTCTTGTGCTTATTTTTGGCAGCATCTTTCTTAGGACAGCCCAGCCTTCAGGCACTGCCCGCAGGTGACCCCTTTTATTGCTGAGATGCTATCATGTCGGCTGGATTAGGTAGAGTTTTCAAGGCATTTGTGAAAGGGTCAGACACAAAAGATGAAGCCTCTAGAGAAGTAGAATGAAGCCAAGCAGTTACCTCTTACGACAATTATTACAAGGGAAATATAAATCAGAAGTCTGACCTAATCCAAGTTGCAAGTAATCTGCAGAATAGGTGAGGCAGGTTACTGCTGGTGGAACAAGGTGCGTTGGATCAATTCCTTCACCGCATCCTTGAGCTCCCTGTTCCTCATGCTGTAGATGAAGGGGTTCAAAGTTGGAGGTACCACTGAGTACAGAACAGCCACCACCAGATCCAGGGATGGGGAAGAGATGGCGGGGGGCTTCAGGTAGGCAAAAAATGAAGTGCTGATGAACAGAGCGACCACGGCCAGGTGAGGGAGGCATGTGGAGAAGGCTTTGTGCTGTCCCTGCTCAGAGGGGATCCTCAGCACGGCCCTGAATATCTGCACATAGGACAGCAAAATGAAAACAAAACAAGCAAAGATGACAAATACAATAGCCACAAGAAATCCAATTTCCCTGAGATAACCTGAGTCTGAGCAGGAGAGCTTGAGGATCCGGGGAATTTCACAGAAGAACTGGTCCACCACGTTGCCGTGGCAGACAGATATTGAAAATGTATTGGCTGTCTGCAGCAGAGCATTGAGAAACCCACAGCCCCAAGCAGCTGCTGCCATGTGGACACAAGCTCTGCTGCCCAGGAGGGTCCCGTAGTGCAGGGGTTGGCAGATGGCAATGTAGCGGTCGTAGGCCATGATGGTGAGAAAAGCACACTCTCCTCCAAGGAAAAATACAAAGAAAAAGACCTGGACAGCACAACTTTGGTAGGAGATAGCCCTGGTATCCTAGAAGGAATTGGCCATGGAATTGGGAAGAGTAGTGGAGATGGAGCCCAGGTCAAGGCAGGGAGAGGTTGAGGAGGAAGAAGTACATGGGGGTGTGGAGGTGGTGGTCGCAGGCGATGGCGGTGATGATGAGGCCGTTGCCCAGGAGGGCAGCCAGGTAGATGCCCAGGAAGAGCCAGAAGTGCAGGAGCTGCAGCTCCCGTCTGTCTGCAAATGCCAGGAGGAGGAAGTGGGTGATGGAGCTGCTGTTGGACATGGTCTCCATATGAACCCAGGGGCCTGTACCAGAGGGAAAAGACAGTGACAAGTGAGGACAGACTTCTCTGTGCAAAACCAAAGACATCCCTCAAATATTCATACTCCCTCAGCCAAAACCCCTCCCTTTCTCCTGCTTCTCAGGACCTTTCTGCAGCTCCCTGGATGTTGCTCTGGTTTTTGCTGGCTGGGGGTGCTGTGAAGAGCAGGGCCCGTGGGCTCCCAGATGTGTTGGACATGCTCTAGGCCAGGCTCTGCCTGGGAGCAGGGGGCATGTAGGGACCAGGTCTGATAGATTTTCTCAGGTGAATTCCCTCTCATCATCAAAGGGCTTGACAGCATCTCCACCCCCAATCCAGAGCAAACTTGACTGCATCAGGCTTTTTATTGTGTTGTTTCTTTTATAAAGTTATTCCTTCTCACTACACCAACCCACTGCAGCCCCATCTCCTTGGGGACTCTTCTGTGAAATCAGAAATGCTGAGCATCTTGCTGTGCTCAGGCTGAGCAGCCGCAAGTCCTGGGAGGCAAAAGGATTTGCTGGGCTTAGCACAGGGGCAGGCGAGCTGGTCTGTCCGTTTGTCTTGTTCCCGGCTGCCTGTGTCTGCCCCTTGAAATGGAGGGGGATTGCACTCCTGAGGTACCTGGAGAAGCAATCAGACCCGCTGAGAGCAGAGGGATCCACTGCAGATCACTAAGTATTTCACCCTGCCACCAGGAACCTTCACAAGGTCTCAGCACCCCACTCCTTGCCAAGGACACAGTTCATTTTCCCAACCAATCACCCTTTCCCTGCTGTAGCATCTGGGTTTCCACATTGGTTTTACACACAAATGCTGGGGGAGAGATTTGCTGTCTGCAGGGCGGCTCCCAGCTTGGGAGGACACCCCAAGGAGTCACCAAGTGTCCTCATGGTGGCATCTCCTGAAGTCAGCTCAGTCCCCACCCGCACGGGCTGCACGGCCCAGAGCCCCACAGCTTCGAGGAGAGCTGGGACACCGGGTCCCAAGGACATGTCTGCGTGGGAGGACCCACGAGATGCACCGTAATGGCCCAGCTGGGAGAGGCCAGCAGAGAGACAGCCAGGCACTCGGGACAGCCTTCCCCTGTCCCAGCTCTGCCCGCCACCTCCCAGCCGGTGACACCGCAGGGCAGTCACCCTCAGCCCCTGTGCTCACACTCTGCCCTTCACCTCTTCTTGGTGCTCAGGGGGGCGAGGAGGCTGCTGGTGGCCTGGACTCCATGGCTGTGAGGCAGAGGCTCTGCTGGGTGGGAGAGAGAAGGGGAGAGATGTCAGTGTCACAGAAACGGGAATGAAAACTCCTTAGTGCTGGGTTTAGCATTAACGAGCAGGCATTACTTTATGTGGCTGGGGACATGAGGGAATCATTCCACCTGACATGTCCACCACATTACAGTAGCTTAATCACTCTGTTACATACATATTCATCAAATTTCCTAAAACTCATGATTTATATACATAGTTATTAGGCATGCAGTTTAGGTCCCCGAGGGGCTTCCATGGGGTCATTGGTGGTCTCTAGCAGTCTGTGGTGGTGTTTGGAGAGGAGCCCTTCTTGAACATTTCCTACATAATAGAATTGGACTTCATTGGTTTATGTATGCACTTCTTATCTCCAAACTAGCTTCAGCTAGTTCATTCTTTTTCAGAGCACCTTAATCTCCAAGGACAAGGGCTTCTCATTAGGAGTCTCCCAATTTACACACAGAGCCTCTCCATTTAGGCATTCCCCACGAGGTGTTTATCACTTGCCTAGATGAAGGACCTCTGTGTACAGACAACGTGTTGCAGGTGTTTGCTGATTGCTTAAGTTCTTACGCTACCCTAAACAACTGTTTTTTCTTCACCCATTTTCCAACACAGGGGAAGGGACCTGCGTTGCAGGAGATCACTGGAGGTGCTAGTAGATCCCCTGAAACAGGATTTCTGTTAAAAATCTCACTCCCTGCCCACGTCTCTGCTGCCTGGAGCTGTGCCTGCTGGCAGCCTGGTTTTTGGTTCCCACCTTCTGCACTCACAGACCCCATCCCAGCTGCTGCGTGCTCAGCTCTGCCCTGCAGACACCTCCTGGGGCAGGGCACTGCCCAGGACCTTCTCTGCTTCAAAATTCAGGTAGAATGGCAGAGAAAACCTGCCAAGCCTGCTGGTGGTACTGGTGATTGTAAGCCGTGGGGGATTGCTCTGATGCTCCCAGACTCATTCACCTCTCAGTGAAACAGATCTGCATTGTCAGTACCTTCTCCAAACCAGTGAGAGTCATTCCCATCTCTCACTGCTCACCCAGCCAACCCAGAGTAGCAAACTGAAAGCACAGGCTCCTTCCCTTGCAGTGAAGCCTCCCTTTTTTCTCTCTTGCAAGTTTCCCCCCAGAGCTGTCCAGGCTGTCAGCAGGAGCTGTGGGCAGCCCTGACCCACGCCTCACCCCCTCAACAGCACAATGACCCTGCCCTACCAGGGGTGATTGTGATGAAGGACAGCCCGGGGTGCCCCTGGCTGCACACCCAGCTTCACGCTCCTGCAGCATGCCCAGGAAAAGGGAGATGACATGCCCCGTCCCCCGACTGTTCGGCAGATAATCACTGCTCCAGAGAGCATCAGCCCTGGCATGTGCCAGCTCTAGAAGGACCCTCCCAGAGACTCTCCAGTTCCCACCTGCAGCCAGAGACTTACCGTGTTAGGAGCTGTGATGATTTGTCCCCCAGTGAACTCTCAGCATCCTCCCACTCCACACTGTCTTACATCCCTCTCACTTCTCTCCTCTCCCCTTGTCACCGTGGGCAGTGCCCTCAGCCCTGCCGTGCTCCGCAGAGATGCTGCTCCCGGGCAGAGCTGTCTCTCTCCTGTGCTTCCCGCTTGCCATCAGTCCTCCTGCCCCCGGAGCCCGGCCCAGCCCAAGGCACCACTTTCTCTACCCCACTGCTGTCCCTCGAGAGATCCCTGGGCTCGAGGGCTGACAGCTCCGAAAGGCAGGGGCCACCCCTGGGGAATGTTCTCTGAAGTCAGCTGAAGTAATCACCAATGTACCTGTCCCAACAGTGGAGAGAGACTGGTTACAGCGGTCTGGCCTGTAAAGCTGTCAATGCGTCTGTCTGGAAAATGGAATTTTCCTGTCCCAAACCAAAAGAATGCATAGAGCGGGACTAGAAGGATGTTTCCCCTGTGCAGGGCAGGAATTCAGCTGAGGCAATGTGGGCATCTCATCCAGAGCTGGAAGCCCTTGGGCTCAAGCAGGACTCACTCACCCCATGCACCCCACATCTGACATGATGGAGCTGCTTCTGGCATCTTCTCACAGAAGTCACCCCTGCATGCCCCTCTCCCGCTGCTACCAAAAAACCTTGCCACTAAACCCAATACAGGTGCCTGGTCATCCTTCCTATGATGTGCCCTCAAATACTCCAGGGTGTCTTTAATCTCAGGGTATGACTGCTGCTTGACATACTGAGTGTGTTTTAACCACTGAAAAATAGTTATTGTCGGCCTGGCTTGCACTTCCGACTCTTTAAAATCTTTTTCATTGGGTCTTGTGTACGTGACACAGCCTTTGAGGAAGGGATAACAGAAACAGAGGTGGACGGGATGGAAGAGGACTTACCAGGTGATCAGGGTAGATGCATGTTATGGTCCTTATCATGTGTGATCAGTGCCAGTAAATGCCTCGTGGAGTCGATGTCATCAGGACTGGGTCATGGTCAGACAAACTGTGCTCCTTTTCACATATACCCCACATGGACATGTTTATCTGACCTAATCTCCAACAATTCCACAACAAAAATAATTTCCATTTCTTAGGACAGGAAACACCCTCTTTTCAGAGAAAGAATTTAAAACCCAAAGTGAAAAATACTCGTTCACAGAGAGGTCCAAAATATCTGGGTGTGACATTTAACAAGTGGGTCAATCGGAGGAGCCTCCCAGGGTGACCTTGCCGACTGAGGGTGGGGGTTTCTGCTTCTGGGGGTCTGAGAGTCCTTATGGGATGCCAGAGAGAGCACTGGGGATTGTGCCAGGCTTGCTGTGGCATGCCTAGGAAGAACCAAAGGCAGGGAAAGGGAAGACCAAGGTGGTTTGGGGAGAAAGAAGCATCAGAAAACAGGGGAAAAGGGGATGAAAGGAGTTGGTCACGTGTGGCTGGTCAGTATACTGGTTTAGGTGTACCATGGAACTGATGACTCCAGTCTGTCCTTTCTTATGAAATTCCATCCCCACAACTTTCTGGGGTGAGGAGATGTCTGCTCTTGGTACGGATAGAGGTCCAAGGGCCCATCCCTGGAGTGGGAAGCACGAGTCAAAGGGGCTCAGGCACCTTCAGGGCCAGCAACTGGAGAGATCAGGCTGTGTGCATGTGTCATGTTGGTGGGTATGTCAGTGGGTGGAACCACTAGTGACACCAAACCAGCTAACCACCAAGTAGGCGAGTCCTGGGAGCCAGGTATTTAGAGACCCTACGTCTGGACTAGACCCTGGTGAGCCCAGAGGTTCTGAGAGTTGGTTGCTCGAGGGAGAAAGTGGCCCAAAGCAGCACCTGGAGAAAATGTGGGGTCTTGCAGTCAGGTATTGATAAGGCCACAGGTCTGGACCTGGAGGGGAGGTTGCCCTTGGTGTGAGAGAGCAGCAGGAATGCATGGAGCTCTACCTGGGGACTAACAGTGAGTTAGCTGAGAGCAGATAGGCCAGGATCAGAGGGCAAACAACATGGGCAGCACTGTGGGAGGATGGGTGGTAGATTTCTGCTCCAGACCTGTTGATCAGGTAGATGAGGCCTTCTTCAGACAACTGGAAGGAGCTTCATGTCTGCAGGCCCTGGACCTCATGGCAGACTGAAACTGTCCCAACTGCCTCTGCTAGAAGAGTTGCAAGCCACCCAGGAGGATTTTGGAGCTCACTGGTGACATCTTCCTGACAAGGGTGACTGAGGAGCCAATGAGGTGAGGGGCTGTCCTGGGTTGAGTGAGTGGTGGAGTTTTTTGGTGGCAGGGGAGGGGCTATCGGGGCGGCCCCTGTGTGAAGCTTCTCGAAGCTCCCCCAGCTCCACGTCAGCTCCACTTCTTTGGGAAATTGAGCCCATCAGCTGCGCCTCTGCAATAACGTATTTAAGAAGGTACGTGGTGACGGGCAGTCGGACTTGTGAGGAGGAGTTGCTGCAGCTGCATGAACACCAAGGTCAGTGGAGGAACGGAGGAAGAAAGGAGGGGGGAGGTGTGCTGGAGCAGAGACCCCCCTGTATCCTGTGGTGAGACGGCAGGGCGGCCCCCCCTGCCACCCATGAAGATCTACGGTGGAGCAGACACTGATTTATGGCCTGTTGTTCCTGCTCGTCTGATCAAGGTTCTGTGCCCGAAGAAGGCCGGGGTCTCGTGGGAAAAGGCAGCCCCGCTGCTGTAATTCAGTGCTGGGAGAATTGCAGCATGCGGGGGAGTCCCACGCCGGAGCAGCTCGGGAAGGGCTGCAGCCGTGGGAGGGAATCCAGTCGGAGGAAGTTAGTGACCCATGACGGAGCAGTGTGGGGAACGCTGCGGCCCATGGGAGGAATTCAAGTTGGAGAAAGTTTGTGGACGACTGTCTCTTGTGAGAGGGGGACCATGATGGAGCAGGGGGGAACAAATTTTGGACACTCCCCTCACCGAAGATGAAGGAAGTGGCAGCGCTGACTGCACCCCCCATTCCCTGCCCCTGTGCCACCGGGGGAGGAGGTAGAGATATCGGGAGCAGAGCTGAGCCTGGGAAGAAGGGAGGGGTGGGGGGAAGGTGTTCTCAAGATGTGGCAATGCTTCTCACTGTCCTACTCTGTTATGTGTTGTTAGTGTCTGTAATAAATGTATGTTCTTTTTTTTCTTCCCCTAACGAGTCTGCCTTTTGCTCGTGATCATAAAAGGGGGATTTTCCCCCATCCCAGTCCTATCTTGAACCCGAAGCCTGGCTCTCTGTCCCTTCTCCTTGCTGGAGGGGAAGGGAGAGAGAGGTGCTGCATTGTGGTTGGCTGCCAATCAGGCCTAAACCACGACAGGGGCCCTGCAGCAGGACTTGATATTTGCAAACAAGGAAGATCTGCTCAGGACTGTAACAATCAAGGGTGAGAAAGTGGAATATAGGATGCTGAGAGAAGGGAAGAAAGCAAGGGGCAGGACGTCAGGAGAGCAGGCTTTGACCTGCTGAAGTACCTGCTTGGAAGAATCCCATGAGATACAGCCCTGAAGAAGAAAGGGGTGCAGAGAACTGATGGTTAATGTTCTCCACGTCACACTCCAGAACAGTCCACACAGACATGCAAGAAGTCAAGAAAAGGTGGCAGGAGGATGGCATGGATGAAAAAGGAGCTCCTGACAGAAACCAAGCATGAAGAGGAAGGACAGAGGAGGTGGAAGCTGACTGCATTCCAGGCTCAGCGGTTCTGTGATTCTGTGCTGGAGAGAGACATTTGTGTGTACATGTGCTTGTCTGTGTGTGGAGGAACTGGGGGGATGAGGGAATTCTGGATCGAGGTCCCAGACAGCTGGAGGACCTAAAACCAGCTTCTGGAGAGTTCCTTATTGTTTCAATCTCTATACAGGTATATATTTTCCACTAACACGGTCTAACATACAAACAGCTCAACCCCCATTACCTTTTCTCCACTGACCCTGACTTTGCTTGCTTTGCGATCTCATTTGGTGTTTTGAAGATTGTGTTGATGGTAATTCCTACCTGGGGCTGTAAAGCCCTGCAGCTCCTCAGGCTGTTATTACATGAGAGACACCACCACCATCAAGGTGAGCTATCTGCACAGAGGCACTAACAGCTGACCAAATGGAGCTTCAGCCCAGGGAAACCTGAGAAACTCTGGGATTCTGGCCAACAGAAACCTCTTGAAGTTTACAAGAAGTGGCCAGTCCTGCATTAGGAGGAAAAATAATCTCCTCATTTCTCAGGGCAGGCTTGGACCTGAGTAGCTGAGCAGGGACCCTGAGGAGAAGGGCCTGGGCACTATGAGGACACCATACAAGACAGCGGTGCATGCTGGCCACAAACAAGGCCACCTGCATACATGTCTGCACTAGGATGAGCATGGCCACCCAGACTATCCTGACATGGGTTGAAGTGTGGTTTCAGAGATGGTGGAGGTTTTTCTCTAAATCGAGAAACAACATGAGAAAGAAAGAATGGCACAAAGGGAAGCTTTGGAAGTTGAGACTGGACATGAGGATTTCATGTCACGTTGAGTTACATGAAGTGTCTCTCCAAGTGCAGTACAATAGGCCACCCAGAAAGAGTCTGGATTAGCCAAAGCTTTGCATTCCAACCAACAGCCCATGAGGATGGATAGATATCAGTAAGGGTAGGAAGATGGTCAAGTGAGAGCAAGGCTGGTAAGCATGGTGGATGTCCCCAGCCTTCAAGAAATCAACTGCAGGCCTACCAGGAGACACCTAATCCTTACAGCACTGGGGCCTCATGGCTGTAAGGCTGGGGGAGATGAGGACAGGGGATTTCTCCACTGAGATTCTCCAGGGGAGAAAGGTGGGGGGATGAGGACAGCCTGCAGGGGAAAAGGCACAGGGCATTCAACCACATAGGACAGCCTGCGGTGGAGATGACAGAGGGCTGTGGGAAAGGTGAAAGCCCCAGTAAAGTCAACCCCATCACGACTCTGGCTATGGCTGTTGTCTCTGCCACTGATGCCTGTGAGGAGGCACAGTCCCTTGCAGCACGGGGGCCTCATGGCCTCCTTGTGCATCCTCAGGAGCCTGGGAGGTGCACATCTCTATACCCCCTACCCCAGGAAGAGCCCTGAGGAATGTGGGAGGGACAGGATCTCCCTTCCCAGGGGCTGGGGGTCGTGACTTGGCCATTTGGTTAATGGGCTTAGGGCTTGGAACTTTGGCCTAATGCAACAAACTGAGGATTACTCAGCATCAGAGCCACC
Organism: Tyto alba; assembly: GCF_018691265.1. Lineage (NCBI taxonomy): Eukaryota > Metazoa > Chordata > Aves > Strigiformes > Tytonidae > Tyto > Tyto alba. Next base: position 26,792 of record NW_024881310.1, on the reverse strand, counting down.
TTTCCCTTTTTGTTTCCAACTTGTCGTTCCTGCCTCCAGTTTTATACTCTAAGAGCACGCTGAGGAGGCTTTGTAAATAGTGTCCTCAGTGGGAGCCATTAACAGTGCAGGAAACTTTGGAGTTTGAGTATAGCTTTGATTTCTCCAGATGTTTCTTCAGCTTCTTCTCTGTGCCTGTTTTCCATGGAGTTGTCACCAAACCCTCCTGAGGGGTCATTAAAGTGCCTTGGGCTGTTGCTGTGGTGCTGAGCTGGGCCGGGCTCCTGGGCCGCAGGGAGCTCCTGGCAAGTGGGCAGCGCTGCAGAGAGACAGCTCTGCCCAGGAGCAGCTCCTCTGCAAAGCGCAGCAGGGCTGGGGGCACTGCCTGCAGGCACCCAGGGCAGAGCAGCGAGGCACACACAGCTTCAAGGCAGCCTGGGCTGGGAGGCTGCTGAGAGCTCCGAGGAGGAGAAAGCGTCAGGGCCCTGGCCACAGTAAGTCTGGGGGTGCAGGGCAATGCAGCTGCAGCTCGGGGAGGGATCTGGGGAAGGCGGCAGAGCCGCCAGGAATCTGCCTCCTGCCTAGAGGAGGAGGAGGAGGAGGAGGAGGAGGAGGATCTGCTCCCGAGCAGGGCTTCCCTGGTGCCCCCTGCGAGGGCCAGGGCATGAGGGCTGCCTTCTGGCGGGGCCGGCTGCAGGGGTGTGCAGCCGGGTGTGCAGGCAGGGGTGCCCAGGGCTGTCCTTCCCAGCAGGGTCCCTGCACCCCAGGGGGCTGTGTGCTGGGGCAGGGACTCTGCCGCCTGCCAGGGTCAGCACTCAGCCTGCCCGGGGAGCTCCCCACGGCGCTGTGGGGAGAAGCTGTGGGGGAAGGAGCAAGCCACTGTAGGGCAGGGTGGTTCTGCTCTCCAGAGGGAGCTGCATGGGTCAGGGCTGATTGCAGCTCCACATCACCCCTGGGACATTTCACAGGGCACTTTTCAAGAAGGACATCAAGGCGGGGGCTACTGGGCAGTAAAGGAACTTTCCAGGATTGGTGCTTTCACTCTCCAGCTGTGATGGTAGGTAGAAATGGTCATGGATCTGTTCAGGTTTGCACAAGAGACAAACAATCCTACAGCATTACAGTGAGTGAGGAACGGGTTTATCAGGAAACCTGCTGAAGTCCCTTCACTCACCTCAGCCTACAGAAAGCATTAACATCACCTTTGTGGTCTCTTCAGGGTTTATCTGAAATTCTCTTCAAGACTTGCCAGCACAGAGATCCCCCTGGTCAGTATCCTGCTGCCAGGAGGTGTCTTCTGGGCAGAGCTGGGGACATGGTGGGTGGGATGGGATCCGTGAGCACGGACAGGGAGGAGATGTGGGGACAGAGAAACAGTTCCTGGCAAATAGAGCTCCCAAGCAGGATCCCAGGGAGTGCTGAGCCATCCCTTGGGTGTTGTCAGTCTCCTCGCAGATTCCTTTCCTTCTCTCTGCCAGTGCCCATGTCCTGCCCTCTCCATCATAACTGCACCTCTGTGGTGGTAAAATGATTTTTCAGACCTTTCCATGCAGATTGGAGAAATAAGACTCCCCTGCTTTCATTAGAGTCCAGTTACTTTTCTTTTTTTTTTTTTTTTTTTTGAGAACAATTTTTCTGTGCAGTCATCCTCCAGATAGCAGAAATGAAAGCACAGGGCAGCTGGGAACAAGCTTTATTGATGCTGCTGCTCTCCTGACTCTGCACTGAGCAAGAGACAGCTGAGCCCTTTTGCCTGTCTTGTCTTAAGACTCCACACTTTCAGTCATAAAGTTGAGGATTTCTAGAAGTAGTACTCACTAGATGTGATGATGGTAGAAAATAAAAGGCACAGAGAAAGTTATCATAACACATGCTAAACCTCTCTTCTGCATCCCACTCTCTTGGGAGTCATAAGTGCAGATATTAAACATTTCTATTAAGGGTGAATTGCATCTGACAACCCTTGTGAACACTGGAGGAGACAAGAACCAGCTCCCATGTCCTCACGGCAGCAGGGCAGAGCTGGCTCCTTGGCAGCACATGGGCAGAGGTCCTGATCCTCAGAGCAAACAAAGGAATTGTGTTGGAATTGGGAGTTGGAGGGAGGGATTTTGAAGAGAAATGCAGTGGCTTTGCTTGCAGGCTGTCACAATTGTCCCATCTTTTCCTTCTTAGGCCGCTGTACCCATGTCAAGAACCAGCTGATGTCCAACAGCAGCTCCATCACCCAGTTCCTCCTCCTGGCATTTGCAGACAGACGGGAGCTGCAGCTCCTGCACTTCTGGCTCTTCCTGGGCATCTACCTGGCTGCCCTCCTGGGCAACGGCCTCATCATCACCGCCATCGCCTGCGACCACCACCTCCACACCCCCATGTACTTCTTCCTCCTCAACCTCTCCCTCTCGACCTGGGCTCCATCTCCACCACTTCCCTAAAGCCATGGCCAATTGCTCTGGGACCAGGGCATCTCCTACCAAGGCTGTGCTTCTCTTTCTTTTTCTTCTTGATCTCAGCAGAGTTTTATCTCTCACCATCATGGCCTATGACCGCTACGTTGCCATCTGCCAACCCCTGCACTACGGGACCCTCCTGGGCAGCAGAGCTTGTGTCCACATGGCAGCAGCTGCCTGGGGCACTGGGATTCTCACTGTCTGCTTCACACAGCCAACACATTTTCAATACCTCTGCAGGCAATGCTGACCAGTTCTTCTGTGAAGTTCCCCAGATCCTCAAGCTCTCCTGCTCAGGCATACCTCAGGGAGGGGTTTATTGTGGTTAGTGTCTGTTAGCATTTGGGTGTTTTTTTCATTGTGCTGTCCTATGTGAGATCTTCAGGGCCGTGCTGAGGATCCCCTCTGAGCAGGGACAGCACAAAGCCTTCTCCACGTCCCTCCCTCATCTGGCTGTGGTCTCCGTGTTTATCAGCACTTCATTTTTTGCCTACCTGAAGCCCCCCTCTATCTCCTCTCCACTCCAGGACCTGGTGGTGGCTGTTCTGTACTCAGTGGTGCCTCCTGCAGTGAACCCCCTCATTTATAGTATAAGGAACCAGAACCTTAAGGATGCAATTCAGAAACTGGTGACCAGATGTTTTTTTAGAAGGAATATACTGCCTATCTTCTCCATATCACTTTTAATATAACTCATTACAGTCTCAACCTGTCTTTTATATATTTTGTAGTTGTTGATGTTATTGTTGATTTTTTTTTTTTTCGCTTCTGATTAAGTTGTCCATAAAGTGTTTTCACTATTCATACCATTTCAAATTCATTAGCTATCTGTCTGGTTTGACCCAGAGACAGTGTAAATGAATTTCCACACCCTCTGCATTTAAACACTAAAAAGGACCCTGCAGTGATTTTTTTGTCTGAGGCTTTTTTTCCAAGACCTTCTCTGGAGCTGCTGCATCAGCTCCTGCATACAGAGTCCCTGTGCAGCAGATCTGTGACAGAGCTGGCCTCTCTAACAGCATCTCCATCATGAAAGGGGATCTCCTCAGGCCAGTGCCCAAACGCTTAGGGATTTTTCTAACATGCCCAAGGAATAGACTCCAAAGAGGACTCTTTCTCTGCTTGTTTCCCCATGGGCTCAGTGTGATGGCTCCCAGTATGGTCTTGCAGGGACTGTGGAATGGCTCAGGTGTTACTTGTTGGACGGCACCCACACAGATGGTGAATGGTCTCCAGTTAAACTCCCTGGAGCTCTACAGCATGTGATAGGACTGATGGCAGATGATTTTTTTTCTGGAAGGAGTCTGGAACTGCCAGCAGAGTGCAGGTGATCTAGGTGATCTGCAGGATCAGCATGTGCCAGGAGGTCAGCAGTGAGTGGAGCCCACTGAGCACAAACGTGTCCAAGGTGGAGGGACCCAGATATAATGTGCTAAATCTGGGTGTGAAGTGTTGAGTGAGGGCTCTGCACCCCAAGGGACACAGCAGGCACAGGGAAAGGAGCCTGGTGAGTGATTTGTTCTGCCATCACTGGACTCCTGTAGACTAGGTCCAGTACAGCACCCAAACACATCTTGTGGTGTTGGCTATAAGGCAGGGTACCTCTGAGCATCCTCCATGGCCACATAAGTGCTTCTGTGGGAGGCAGTTGGTGGCAGTGATGTCCCTGAGCTGGGTCTGCCTCCCAGCATGACCAGCACAGCCCTGTAAAATCACCATGTGACCCCAGACAAGCCCACTTGTTCCTCAGAGCAGCACCAGCAGCTCAGGGGCTGTGGAGAGCATGGAAAGCAGGTGCAGAACTGGCTGTCCAGGCCAGCACAGATGTGCCCACCTTGAGGAAAGATCCTTTGTAGAGGCGGGATGTCCTGGGAGAAGAGCAGGACACCGTGTGCACGGAGGGCAGATGTGGAAAGAGAAATTCTTTGATGTAGGTGCCAGCTGAGGGCAGCGGGAGCTGCCTGAGGAGCTCCAGAGCCAGGACTCTGCGCTGTCCTGGGGAGCGGGGCTGGCCTGGGGGCTGCAGCCTCCTGGGAGGGGATCTCCAGGCCACGACAGCAGGAGAGACACTGACAGTGTCCATCTCCTCCTTTCTGCGGGGCCAGACCAGACTGGGCTGCTCTGCTCAGCTGGGGAGAAGGCTGGGGAGTGGGGAGAGCTGGGAGGGGGTTGAGATGTCTGGGTGCAGCAGTGCTGGGCAAGGGATAACAGCGCTGTACCGCTGAAGTGTGTGAGTGTGCAAGGTCAGGGCACACAGCTGTGTCCTCGCACAGCCAGGCCTCTCCTGGGAGAGACATGAAGGACCATCAGAGCAGGAGCTGCTCTCTGCCCGTGTGTGCTGGACACCCCAGGAAAGCTGCCCCAGAGTGATCGTCACACACCAGCCAGTAACAACCACCATTACAGCACAGGCCTCTCACCCCAGCTCAGAGAGGTTGTTTGCCACCCCCCCACTGCAGGGTCCCGGGGGGAGCGGGGGGCGAGTGGCCGTGACACAGTTTGGGGGCCGCCAGAGGGAAAAGCGGGGCCGGGGAATTCTGCAGGAGTTCGAGGTCAGGGGTACTGAGATCCACACGGACACGCCTGCAACAAAAATAGCCAGAAGTCTCTTCAGGGAGGGAGAATGTGGCGTAAATAAACTGAGATGACTGACAGATGAAATACTTGATAGAGGATGGAAACCAAAATTCTCAAATATCTGCAGGAAGAAAATTCAGTCAGCCATACAGAACAAAGCGAGTGTTTTAAAAGGAGTAATTAGCACTTTTCTGGGTTAGCCAAATCTCTGCATACAAACATCACTTCTTCAGAAATACATTACTAAATAGTAGGTTATTCTCCCAGACAAACAGTTTACATTTACATCCTGACAGGCAAAGAACAACCTTCAGCATCGGAAAGAACATGGATTAGGTTGAAAAGTCTCTCTCCAACCTTGCTGCTAGGATCATGGCTTTCATATTTAAAGCACCTAAACCACTGCTTTTGAGAAAGTGCCCAACTGGGCTGCTGAAAACAACCTAAACCAATGGCCTGGAAAATTCAAATCTATGAAAGTTGATTTCTTCTTTGATCCATTTCTTCTCAAAGCCATTTAAACAAACTTTGCAATCCTAATTTATTGCTGAAGATGTCGCAGCAGTATTACAAAAAAGCTTCTCATGGTTTAGCACCTGTCATTAGCTAAGCATCAGTTTTTAAAATTCACTTGGTAGATTACAGCTTCACACTGTACCGTGTTTCTAACTAACCTGAAACATACTTACTTCGTAATCCTTGTGATCTAGAAGACAAAAACCTTCAATAAGCTTCACAAGACCCCAAGGGACGGCAAAGGTAGTTGGGAAGCAGTTGACTGAAGTGTGTTTTATTCGGAAAGGAATGCGTGATATTTAGCAGCAAGCATGTTGCCTGGTATCAAGTACCTAATTAAGGCTAATAAATGTGTAAGGCCAAAAATGTATCACGTGACATTTAGAAAAACATAATGAAGTAAGAATATAAAAGGGTGAGAAGCAGAAAATACTAATGTATTTAGTCTTGCCATTTGGAGCTCTTATAACCTGAAGACAGTCAGGTCCCAACCACAAAACTGCATTCTGCATAAACAGCCAGAGAGAATTACTCTTTGATTTCTGTGGAGGCGTTCAAAATGTTCACTTTAGATATTTAAATACTTCAGTTATAAACTCAGGCTCCCTCTTTAGTCAGTGGAGCTACCAGTCAGACATTCAAAACATTTGAACGTCCAATGATTCATTAGTAAAGCCAACAAAATCTACAGTTGGTTATCTTCCTCATTTCCAGAGTATATAAAATAAGGTAAACTATGGTGGTTTTGCAATACAACTTAGCGCTGAATTATTAAAATTGGATGAAAACCAGTTTTATCTTTACCATTTCTTAGTAAATGTGTTTTCTCCTATCAGAAAAGACTTTGCCACAAAACATTAAAAAAACAGACAAATCATAAAAAATACGCAGTACTAAGAAAAAAAAAATCCAATGCTTCTGTCTACAACTTAATTCTAAACTAAATGTTTTCACTCGCATTGTGTTTGAAGCATAAATTAAAAACTGTTATTAAACATGCAGGTGCCAAACATTTAAGAACGTCTGTGTGCACAAAATGAAGGTGTAATAGAAATAACCAGGAAGGATACAATTGCATGGCTGTAGCTTTCTTCAGTGCTTTCTAACAAACAGAGATCCAGCACGGCCTGAAATGAAAAATTAACAGTTTTTAATCTCCTTTTATAAATCATAAAATCTGGCGGGGTTTGGGGGCTGGTGTTGTTGCTACTGTTTTCAGTGAACATAAACACTCCCATATCAACTAGCAGGTGGGTATTTCCCAGTGCCTCCTTCATCTCTCCTCCACAACTCCTCTCCTCGGTCTCCGAACTGGGAAACCATTCCATCAATCATCAAGCAGCCAGAATCCCATTTTCCTCTGGAACAAAAGGGAGCAGGGATTTGGACACAGTAAAACACTGATTCCAGACTCTCTGTGTAACAGATTTCCTCCAGTCAAAACAAAAAAAAAAAAAAACAAAAAAAAACTCCCATGACTCAAAGAAAGTACCAACCATACAAAGGCACGGTCATGACTTGACACACAACTGAAACATTTCTGAGCCAGATGAAAGATGTTCATTAGTTCATACTGAATTATTAAAAGAGTTCAAAAGAGAAACCCTAAAAGCTCTCCTGTTACGGGAAAAGTTGCAATGACCTTTTAGTTTTCAGGTTTCCTTTTTTGTTGTGTTACTTGTAATAGAAAGGAAGTGTAAACAGAGATTTTTAAGTGCCAAAAATAACCACTCTCCTACTGTCTAACAGAGGAAACGTAACAGTAGCCAAATACCAGGACTAGTCTTTATCACAAATCTAGAGCCTCAAACTGGAGTGTTCCAATACACAGCTGAGAGACAACGTAATGGACATTTCAGATTTTGTTCTCAGCATCTCACTTCTGTTACTGAAAAAGAGTTCTTTTCAGAGAGCTCAGCATGCAGGTAAGTTGTATCATCTTAAGCAGCATCTCTGTTTCTATACACGTGCCATTACAATCACAGACGGCTGAACCTTTAAAAAGTACTTTCTTCAAAAGTCCATCTGTCTTCTGCTGACTGCGACGCTGCCCTTTAATTTCCCAGTGACAAAAAGCAGAAGCAGCACACTAGAGGCTGTGTGCTGCTGAGGAACACAGGAGCCTGGAGGTCAGTTACTTGAGGAGTAAGCTAAGTAAGATGAACTTGAAAGTCAGCACCTCCTACACTGCAGCTTCCACCTGAACTCCTCTTGTAGCATCTTGTTCACAGGGTCAGAGCCTAAGCTTCTTTAGGCCTTTATTTCATTTTCAGTACCATTTCCAGAGAAAAACCTATGATCACCTAACCCAAGCTATATCCCCTCTATGCTGGGAAGCCAGGCCAGGCAAGAGAGTTGACATTCGGGAGTGACTTTTAGCCAGCAGCCAGCAGAGTGCTCGCTGTGCCAACGGTGTGTAACTCTGTCTTATTAAATTGCACAGATTCACTTGTGAGGAGGAGATTTAGAGCAACAGTTATGACCATCCATTATTAGACAATGAAAGAGATTAAAAAATACCACCACATTCTTTCTTCTACGTCCAAAATAATTGTTCTGTGAACTCCGTGCTTTGCTGAACTGGAGATCACTGATCCTGTCCTAAACACATGATCTTTTTCAGTAGTAACAAATTATACAGATTAGCCAAGGAATGACGTACCCCACAAAAAAATGAGGACACCAACAAAGAATACCCAGCAGAGGTATATATAAATTTGCAGCACAGGGAAGTAACCTCTGTGCTCAAGAGAACACAGGCACCGCTGCGTTCAAGAGTACTCCTGGCAAATGCATTCAGTGTAGCAAACAAAACTGTCACTATAAAAGCCATTCCCTTCCACTTCTGAATTTGCCTTGGAAGTGTTCTAGCATTTTCCTGTAAGGCTGAACTTGATAAACGCGCAAGTTTCTGTTCAAGACCCGTACAGCAGCTCTGAATCAGAGGATAATTGTAGAAAGGTCTACACAAATGCATATGGTCATCTACAGGCAAGAAAGCAAACGCAAGTTAAAGAGGTAACATCATATTTTTAAACTAAAATCTTTGACTAGAAGGACAGAAGATCGTACAAGAGAAGCATCAAGCACAGGCAAGACTCCAACTCTGACAGAAGCCAGTCTTGTTTCTGCCTTTGCTAAAAGAGGTGTAAGACACAAGAGTCTCAAGTGCCAGTAAAGTTGATGGAGCGTTCAGAACATGCAGCGTAAACTGAAGCTCACTACCAAAAAAAAAAAAACAAAACCTCAAAGGAATGGGTTTTTAAACATGTCACATGAGCATTTATAAGACAATTAAGGCTGAGAAGAAAATTTATAATCCAGCCAAATCAAGAAGTATTTCCAAGGTGCATTTTTCCCTCAAGCAATAAATAAAAAGATCCCAACACACAGGTAATGTTTTTACTGGAAAAAGTACTTGCCGTTTAATAGCGATATGTTTAAAATCCCAACTATTTCAAGCTGTGGACACAAGCAACTCCTTGAAGTCTGAGGCATACTGCTCTTTCTAAAAAACACCCAGGAAAGAAACTGCTTGTATTATTCCACACTGTCTACCTGAAAACCCAGTAGAGTCTCCGCTTCACCAACAGAACTTCAGCACATGCTGTCACTGAGCCAACACGACTTGTTCTGGATGAAACATGTACAAACCCAGGGCTGAGCAGGTGTTCGTAGGAATCACTTACTGGAGAATCTCCCGGTTACAAATGCATTCCAGTTTAGGCTCACCTAAACCCTCTGGAAGGAGACTGGGCCGACAGAACCAGATCACCACTTGTGCAGACAAAGAAATGAGGCCAGTTACCCCTGGCTGAGTTGTCAAGTCTGTGAAACCTGATAAAAGGCACAAGATGATTTTTCTTATGCAAATCCTTTCATTTTGACAAAACTCCCTTCAACACCCTAATTAGAAATTATATAAATAAGAGGGTAGAAATCTGTCTTCCCATTTCTTACTACATCACTTTCTTCTTTGATGACAAAATCTACCATCAGCACCAAAAGAAAAAGCAGCCCTACAAAGAACCAGATTCACTAAAGGATAAAATAAAAATAAAAAAGAAAAGCCTGAACTATTAAATATACTCATGAATAAGACATTTCTTTTTCACATAGCAGAGATTTTTACTATAGCAAAGGCATATTGTTTTTTCCCTCAACATGCCACGGACAATTGATAATATAAAAGGCTATAGAAATTCAAGTAACTTAATTTACAAGTTACTCCTTTACTCTTCCTTTCTGTTTTTTATCAATTTTCAATATAATATTTGCAGGCAATTATAAATTTCTAGCCAAGAATGAGAAAGAATACTTTGCAGCATGACCCCACTCAGGTGCTGTCATTTCAACCCAGCTGCTCACAGAGCTTCTTGCTGAATGGAGCCTCCCCGACCCATCCACAGGAACTCCACAACACTTTCCCTCGACTCAGGGCACATGAAGTGTCAGCCCCAAGCTCCCAGATTCAAGCCCCTTCTCCCAGCTACAGCTGCCTGTCCTCCACTCCTCAAAAGCAACAAAAGCTCCTGTTCCCACAATTCCAACCCAAGCAGAATTCCGAATCTTAATAAAACACACCAAAGATTTAGTACTGCTCTTGGCAAACCTCTTTCAGCAAGCTCTTGTGCTTCTCTTAGAAAACAGTTTCAGACTGTGCTAAGGGTGCTCAAAAGCAACTGGCAGCGCTGCAGAGACAGAAGTGTCTGTGGGTCAGCGCAGGGGCAAGAGCCATCGAACAGCAGAACACCTTTTCAAGAGTAAATATTAAATCATCAGCCCACAGAGCAATCTCAGAGTCTCAAACTACGCTCTTCAAGAACCACCTGCAATATCACATACCAGCAGGTTACTGAATAAGCTCAATTAGCAAGAATGATTTCAGGTGAGCAGAATGACTCCTGCAGGGGAGAATTCAGTCTCCACAGCCGGCAGAGCCACTCAGCAGGTATTCTTTATTCGACGCGTCGGGGATCATTCCTGCTAATATGCATACCGCCGTAGTGGAGTTGATGATATTTCCACACAATTCACTTACACATGCATGGAATTCCCAAGAACTAATTACAATATTCATTACTTTTCCAAGAAATCATTATAATCCGTTGCCGCCCACTTCCACATGCTCACTACAGTCTCTGGGTGGTCTTCTAGGCCCCGCAGTGGTCGTTTCCTTCATCATTCTCATCTTCTTAGTCCTACCCAAAAGTGCACATCAAGTAGGTGTCACCATACCAGTGAGTAAAATTCCTCTTAAGAGGATTCAGCCATGTGCAAAAAACTCCTATTAGAATTAGCTTGGAATAAAAAAATATTCAGTCAAGCCTACCAACCAAATGACTGTTTATAAATTTGTCTATATAGGAGTAATGTGTTTTTGGCTGGGTAGGAGAGAGACTAAACCTGGGGAAAAAATCCTGAAAATGTTCGTGCTTTCAATGTCTGAAATAATGTTCAGTTCAGAATAGGACTAAGTTTGCTTAATCACTTTCAACCTTTAAGACCGAACATTTGATTCAACACAAAACAATGTATCTATTCCTAATGGCATTCTAATGGAAAAATGCCTCAGCTTGGCACACGACTGATTTTTTTAACAGTTACGTAGCCATCAGTGTCTACTACACCTACAATTCTACTTCACACGTAGCAAAACCTCAGCCCGGCGGGATCAGGCAGAGCCCCACACCACCGGCGTGTGCTGAGCAGAAGTGTTCCAGCAGCAGCAGTTTGTTTCTCCCGGCCGTGTAACTTTAACAGCCTTTCCGTGGGGATGCTGGCAATCACTGACTGCCCTTCTCCCTCAGCTGGCTCACAACATTTGCAAATGCGTTTCAGTTTTAGCAGATAATAAAACCTGAAATCACCATAATTCCCATCCTCTTTTGGTGCTCTCCTCAAACACTAACCCCCTAACACAGAAATTCCTTGCATAATAAAACTCTTTCTGTGAGAACACAGCCACCTCACTTTGGAGCACCCGGGCTCCTGCACCCAATGAATGTTCAAAACCCAGCAGGAAGGATTTCTGAGTGGTTTCTCTGCAAAATGCAGACATTAAAAATAAATTCTGGGTGTGGAGGTGTCACCATCCCAGCCCTCTCCCCACCCCCGGCTTCTTTGCTGGTTTTCACGCGAATCTGGCAACCTCTCCCATTGTGGGGGTGGACACGGGGGCACCTCTCCCATTTTGGGGGGAGGATGAACATGGTAGCTCGTCTCCCGTTTTGAGGTGGGGATGAACACGGTACCTCCTCTCCTGTTTTGGGGGGGGGATGAACACAGGGGCACTTCTCCCCTTTTGTGGGGGAACGGACACGGGGGCACCTCTCACATTTTCGGGGGGACACGGGGACACCTCTCATGTTTTGGGGGGGACATGGGGGCACCTCTCATGTTTTGGGGGGGGGATGAACACAGCACCTCCTCCGCCAGTTTTGGGGGGGGGATGAACACGGCACCTCCTCTCCCGTTTGGGGGGGGGGGGGGGATGCACACAGCACCTCCTCTCCCGTTTTTTTTTTGGGGGGGGGGATGAACACGGCACCTCCTCTCCCGTTTGGGGGCAGTATGAACACAGCACCTCCTCTCCCGTTTCAGGAGGGAGATGCACACGGCACCCCCCCTCCCGTTTTTTTGGGGGGGGGGGGGATGAACACAGCACCTCCTTTCCCGTTTTGGGGGGAGGGGGGATGAACACGGCACCTCCCCTCCCGTTTTTTTGGGGGAGGGGGGGGATGAACACAGCACCTCCTTTCCCGTTTGGGGGGGGATGAACACGGCACCTCCCCTCCCGTTTTGGGGGGGGGGGGGGATGAACACGGCACCTCCTCTCCCGTTTTGGGGGGGGATGAACACGGGGGCACCTTTTCCAGTTTGGGGGGACACACAGGTGCACCTCTCCCATTTTGGGGGTGGGATGAAGACAGCACCTCCTCTCCCGCTTGGGGGGGATGAACACGGCACCTCCTCTCCCGTTTGGGGGGGGGGGGGATGCACACAGCACCTCCTCTCCCGTTTTTTTTTTGGGGGGGGGATGAACACGGCACCTCCTCTCCCGTTTGGGGCAGTATGAACACAGCACCTCCTCTCCCGTTTGGGGGGGGGGATGAACACAGCACCCCCCCTCCCGTTTCAGGAGGGAGATGCACACGGCACCCCCCCTCCCGTTCCGGGGGACAGCCCCCCGCCGCCGGGCCGTTCCGCCAGCGCTGCCCACCCAGCCCCGGGCCATCCCTCCCGAGGCCGGGGCAGCGCCCGGGCCCAGCCGCCCGGACCGGCTCCGGAGCAGCCGCAGAGGCCGCGCCGCACACTCCGTGCGCCCCAGCGCCCCGCCCGCCGCGGCGGCGGCTCCAGGCTCCGGGCCCGGCCCCGCTCGCCGCCGCCTCCCCTGCGGAGCCCCGGGGGTCTCCCCCCGCGCCGCCGGGCTGCCGGCCCGCCTTCTGCCCCGGCCACGCCGAGCGGCGCGGAGGCGGCGGGCAGAGGCGAAGCCCCTCCGGCAGCCGCCGCCGCCTCGTCCCTCGCGCGCTCCCAGACCTTCCCCTCGGGCCTCCCCGCGCTTTCCCCGGCGCTTCCCGCCGCGGCGGGCAGCCGCCCACACGCACTCACCGGCCCCGGCCCCGGCCCCGGCCCCCGCCGCTCCCCCCGCGCCGGGCCGGCCTCCCCCGGAGCGGCCGGGGCACCTCACCCACCCGCCCCGCCCCGCCGGGCTCCGGCAGCCTCTCTCCCTGCGCCGAGGCCGTGCCCACCCCTGACCCAGCCCCGGCCCCTCCTCCGCCTCTTCTTCCTCCCTCCCCGCCCGGCCCCGCAGCCCACCCTGACCCCTGCCCGGCGGGGGTGCGCGGCGGCGGCGGGGCCGGCAGCGGCACCGGGACCCCGCCAGCGACGGGGGGCGCCGGCAATGCCGGCGGGGCGTCTCCTTCGAGGAGCCGCTGCCGCTCCTGCCGCGCTGCGGCTGCTGCGCCGGGTCCCCGCAGGCCCCGGGGGTGGAGACGGGGGCCCGGGGGCGGGCGAGCCGGAGGCGAGGAGGCAGCCCCCGGCCCTGGGGCCCCTGGTTTGACGGTGGGGTTCAGAAGTTCATGGTGAATGAAGTTTTCTCTCCCTGTAGACCAGTAGTTCATTGACTACAGCAAGTGTTCACCCTGGGATCTGTCCTGGCAAACATCTTTACCAAGGGCATGGTAGAACTGAAAGAGTGCACTCTCGCTAACGTTGAAGATGCCACCAAACTGTGGAATTAAGGGTCAATATGCTGGAGGGCACAGTTGCCATCCAGGGAGATCTAGAGAGGCTGAGATGTTGTGGATTAATCACAGTAGACTGCTTAGGCTCACACAGCCACTCACTCACTCCTCCCCAGTGGGAGGGGGGAGAAAATTGGAACGGTGAAAGTAAGAAAAATCATGGGTTGAGATAAAGACAGTTTAATACATAAAGCAAAGCTGTGTGCAAGTGTCAAGCACAATAAAGAAATTCATTCACTACTTCTCACCGGCAGGCAGGTGTTCAGCCATCTCCAGGAAAGGAGGGCTTCATCATGCACAGCGGTTATTTGGGAAGAACAATGCTGTCACAATAAACATCTCCCCTTCCTACTTCCCTGCAGTTCTTATTGCTGACTACAATGTCATACAGTATGGACTGTCCCTTTGGTCAGCTGAGGTCAGCTGTCCCAGTTGTGTCCCCTCCCAGCTTCTTATATACCCCCAGCCTACTTGCTGCCAGGGCAAGTTCCCCCAATTATGATGCCAGTGAGAGCAATCAGTTAATTGTCCCCCCCATAACCCCAGCAAGACATAATCTCATAACATACAATTTGCAGCCTCCCCCAGTATCCAACTTTCCCTGCCCCAGCTGTGTCCCATGTGGGGATTCACAGACAGCCCTTCTCTGGGGTCTGCCAGGGTCTGGGCCAGAAGAGAGGCCGGGCAGGGCTGGCCGGTGCCCCCATACAGGCACTGAGACCAGCAGGAGGATGGAGATGGTTTAGCAGCAACTCTCACCCATAAACCTGGGTGAGCAGCCAGTGCTGGAAATGACCAGCGAGATAGGCTGGGGGGTGCTGCAGAGCTCTGGGCACTCACCCCACAGCCCCAGCCCCTCGGAAGGTCACAGCAGCTCCTGGGGCACAGAGGGCTCTCAGCCTCCCCATCAGCCCCAGGGCTGGGGCCAGCCATGCCATGAGCAGACGCAGGCCAGCGTCTCCCTCTCTCTGCTGCTCTTCTCTCCAAGAGATCCTGATTGCCCAGTGCTGGCAGCCCCTCTGTGCCCGTCCCTCTCCCCAGCACAAGACTCCTGCACTGGGGGCTCCCCAGGCAGCTCCTGCTGTGCCAGCCAGAGAAAAGCTGCCCAAACTGGTGCCTCCAGAAATAGGTCTGCTCTTGTCGCGGGATGTCACCTCAGGCACGGCCCTGAGCTGGCGGTGCTGCTCTGCAGGGCAGTGGTGGCTGAAAGCCACGGGGAGATGGTCCCAGGGAGATCCCCATGGATCAGCCATCATTGCCATTGCACTGGGCACCCCCACGTGAAGGGGCAGCACAGGCCTATTCCCTAACACATCCCCCCATGCCCTCCTGCCTGAACCCCTGGAGAACCCCAGCACAGCAGCACGCTCAGAGGGGCAATTCCTTCAGCCTGTTTCCTGACCTCAGCTTTGGAAGACAGACCAACCTCCAGACATCGACACTGAGACAAGCCTCTTTTATTATATGATATGTTTAATGGAAGGCCAGCTGTACTGTCCTACCAGACACATGTAGAAAGGCGCTCTGGGTCAGAGAGTGCTGGTTCATGTCTGTGAGGTAGAGGAGTGGATGCAGACATTTTGGAACAAACAATAGTTTACAAATAAAATGCTTACTGCACAAAAGGTTTCAGATATGAGTTGCAAATGACTTCTGAGAGACACAGGCAGCTTATCCTGATGACAGACACTGACTGAATCAGCTTCTTCAGTGCGTCCTTCATCTCCTGGTTCCTCATGCTGTAGATGAGGGGGTTCACTGCTGAGGCACCACCGAGTACAGAAAGGACACCACCAGGTCCAGAGGATGGGGAGGAGATGGAGGGGGGCTTCAGGTAGGCAAAAGATGCAGTGCTGATAACAGGGAGACCACGACCAGGTGAGGGAGGCATGTGGAGAAGGCTTTGTGCTGTCCCTGCTCAGAGGGGATCCTCAGCACGGCCCTGAATATCTGTACATAGGACAGCACGATGAAAAGAAAAACAACCAAATACTAAACAGGCACTAAACACTGATAAGTCAAATTCCCTGAGGTAGGAATCTAGAGCAGGAGAGCTTGAGAATCTGGGCGATTTCACAGAAGAACTGGTTTATGGAATTGCCTTGGCAGAGTGGTAGGGAAAATGTGTTGGCAGTGTGCAGGAGAGAATAGAGCAACCCAGTGCCCCAGGCAGCTGCTGCCATGTGGACACAAGCTCTGCTGCCCAGGAGGGTCCCGTAGTGCAGGGGTTGGCAGATGGCAACGTAGCGGTCATAGGCCATGATGGTGAGAAGGAAAACTATGCTGATGATACAAAAATAGAAACAGAAATAGCTGTGCAGCACATCCTGCATAGGAGAATGGCCCTGGTGTCCCAGAGGGAATTGGCCATGGCTTTGGGGAGAAGTGGTGGAGATGGAGCCCAGGTCGAGGAGGGAGAGGTTGAGGAGGAAGAAGTACATGGGGGTGTGGAGGATGGTGGTCGCAGGCGATGGCGGTGATGATGAGGCCGTTGCCCAGGAGGGCAGCCAGGTAGATGCCCAGGAAGAGCCAGAAGTGCAGGAGCTGCAGCTCCCGTCTGTCTGCAAATGCCAGGAGGAGGAAGTGGGTGATGGAGCTGCTGTTGGACATTTGCTCACTGCAGGCAGGGAAGGTTGAACTAGAAGACATTGACAAGTTAGGGACAGACTTGTTTTATTCAATCTTATGCTGTTTCCCAAAAAGTCTCCTCAAAATTATTTCTCTTTCTTTGGGGAAAATATATTACATTCCTTATTATGAGCTCAGATTTGTGATGTTGCTGAGGAGACATTATTTGAAGGGGCAGAAATTCTCATCTTTCACAAAAAATGGCTCCTTCCTCCCTAGTACAGAGTCCAGAAATACTGGAGGAAGTGCTGGCTCTCTGCTCCCTCGAGTTGTTTTCTGCTAGAAGCCATTTCTGTGTCCCCATGTCACTGCCCTGACAGTGTTTCCAGCCCCCCACCCCACCCTCTGTGTGCTCAGCTCTGCCCTGCAGACCCCTACTGGCAATAAGGGCACTGCCCAGGCGCATTCCCTACTTCTAGATTCAAAGGAGAACAGAAGGAAAAACCAGAACCTTCAAACAAAGGTGACGCTGTTGTGTATGTAAGTAGAGGAGTGGGTGAATGCACTTTATGAAGTTTCTGACAAATCCGCTGATCCCCCAGTTTAACAGTTCAGAGGTCTCAGTGACATATTAAAATTTCACAACCTCTTTCTACTTTTTCTTAGAAGAAACATGAGATCATAGAGCCTAGAAAAGACCACATTTTTAAGGTGGTCCCTGCTTTGAACTTCCTCCTGAAATGCCAATGTCCTAGACGTAATCTGGAGCTGTGAGCATCCGTGATCCAAGCAGTAGCCTCTGGAGAGCAGAAGGACCCTGCCCTGGTGGGGGTCTCTCCTTCTCCCCACAGTGCCATGGGGAGCTCCCCGGGCAGGCTGAGTGCTGACCCTGGCAGGCAGCAGAGTCCCTGCCCCAGCACACAGCCCCCTGGGGTGCAGGGACCCTGCTGGGAAGGACAGCCCTGGGCACCCCTGCCTGCACACCCGGCTGCACACCCCTGCAGTCGGCCCCGCCAGAAGGCAGCCCTCATGCCCTGGCCCTCGCAGGGGGCACCAGGGAAGCCCTGCTTGGGAGCAGCTACTCCTCCTCCTCCTCCTCCTCCAGGCAGGAGGCAGATTCCTGGCGGCTCTGCCGCCTTCCCCAGATCCCTCCCCGAGCTGCAGCTGCATTGCCCTGCACCCCCAGACTTACTGTGGCCAGGGCCCTGACGCTTTCTCCTCCTCGGAGCTCTCAGCAGCCTCCCAGCCCAGGCTGCCTTGAAGCTGTGTGTGCCTCGCTGCTCTGCCCTGGGTGCCTGCAGGCAGTGCCCCCAGCCCTGCTGCGCTTTGCAGAGGAGCTGCTCCTGGGCAGAGCTGTCTCTCTGCAGCGCTGCCCACTTGCCAGGAGCTCCCTGCGGCCCAGGAGCCCGGCCCAGCTCAGCACCACAGCAACAGCCCAAGGTGCCACTTGCTGTGGCCCCTCTGGGCTCCCTCCAGCTGTCCCTGGGCTCCAGGGAACCTGCTGTGACACAGCCTCATGCAATCAGTGGTTTTCCTTTCATCATCTCTGGAGAGACTCTTAGTTTCAGTAGTAGCATTTCCCCTATCAGGGAAAGAGTTGGCTCGAATAATCACCTTTTCTTGACTCATCTTTAGGCAGGACAGCCAGACAGGGACAGATAGGGCTCTCCTTTACCCCTGCTGAGGGAAGGGATTCAGCTGAGTCCAGTCAAGGCATCTCTTCCTGTGTTTGATGTCCTGAGACTCAAAGTAGACTCAGCTCACTGCCATTACTGCCACAATGATTTCAAGAGGTGGGATTCCTCTTACCTGTCTTCATATTATCATTAAACGTGCTCCTGCAGGTGAGCTCCTTGGCTCAGATCCCATGGTAATTAATGAAGGGGGAGGCCAGGAGTGAGCTGTTCAAATACAAATGTCTGGTGACAGCTGAGGTGTCAGGGGTGGCTGAAGTCATGGGCAGGTACCTGCAAACTCAGATGGAGCAGTTCACAGAGACAGCAGGGCAGCATCTGTGGGCATCCTCTTGGAGGCTGCTGGGAATTGTCTTTGGCCAACTGAAATGACAGCTGATGCCCAAAATAAGGGCAACTGAACCTGTCCCTTCTCATTAAGTTCAAGGCATTTTGCAAAGTTATTCCTCTGAGCAGCTGGAGTCATGTGTTATAGGGACAGCTCAGTCTCTCTCTTCTCCTTCTGCTGTATTTACTAGATGGCCACTGACGACGTTGGCAGTGGTTTCATGTTCATCCCCACATTGCCTTACCAAATCCAGGGAATCTACTCAATCTCATGTCCAAATCCAGGCCCACAGAGCTTCATGAGAGGTCAGGGCTGGCAGGGACAGCACAGGAACTACAGGAAAGCAATTCCCATTCAGGGTTGGTGTAAGACAAACACCCCTGACACCATCACAGACAGAGTGATTTGAAGCATCAGCCATCAGATGCCACCAGAGAAGCAAGATCTATCTCTCCTCTACCCAACAGCTGCAGGCATTGCATGAACACAAATGCCCCCACACGAGGTCTTCACCCACTCTCTTGATGATTCAATCAAGGAACAGACCAATCATTTTCACAGTATGCTTGGGTAAATCTTGTCATCAGGGATAACTTCATTTCCAACAAAGGCCCTCACAGGCAAAAGGGATATCACTGAAGTAAAAGTATTTCTTTCCAGGGATGTACTTCTCTGGCACTGGGGACATCACGGTTTGCTCACTCTCTTGGCATCCAATTTCAGCTTTATGTTTCCATCACCACAAACTCTGGCCTGTATCTGCTCTGAAGCAAAGCCTCTGAACACATGGGGACTGGGACACTTGGTACCACGTTTCTCTAAGACAAGTCAGAGCTTGGCCTGGTGCTACCCCTGAAGTGCTACGACCCAAATGTGCACTGATGCCCTCAGCCAGGAGAAGAGGGCGCCTGTGGGTTTTGACATGAATGGAGAAACTGCCATAATCTTTCCAAAGCCCCCAAGGAAGTCTCTGGCTGGAGAAGCCTGGGCCTCACTGGGGACTTTAATGGCCCCAGCATTTTCTGGAGAGGAACACAGCAGCATGCAAACAGTCCGGGCGGTTTGGGGACAGCTTGTTTTCATAGCTGCCAGATGGGCCAACAAGGGCAACACAAACCTGGAGCTGACACTGGCAAGCAAGGAAGAGCTGGTCAGGGCTGTGAAGACTGGCTGTTGGGACAGTGACAGCGGAATCCGAGCTCCTGAGGGCAGTGAGGAAGGGGAATAGAAGACTGCAGATGCCAATACTCAGTGGAGCAGATTTGGCCGAATCTGGGGAGTTTTATTGGGGATCCCACTGTCAGTAGCACTGATGGGCAGCAAAACCAAGTGTACATGATCTTCAAGGACAGCATCCTCCAAGCACCGCATTCTTCTGTATCAAAAATCATCTGAAACTTGAAAGAGAATTCAAGGGCAACAAAAAAAGATTTTACAATTTTAGGAACAGTCCAAAAAGAAATAAGGGTAATATGTGGTCACAGTTGAATATAGTATGAGTAGGTGGCAATAAGGCTGAGATACTTCATGTCCTCTTTGCCTCATATTTCACCAAGAGGTTCTCCTATGGCATTGTGCCTCAAGGCAGGACTCTAGAGGAAAACAGCCAATAGTGGAGGGGAATCAAATCAGGGGCTACTTGACCAAACTCAACTGTTACCCATCAAATGGAACCAGATGTATCAATCCGTCTTTACATTGGGGGAGAGAAAGTGTCATCAGCTTGCTCATCCTTGTCCATGGCCCATGAAAAAATGTATGAGAATGTACAGAATGGTTTAAAAATTCTAAAAATGAAATCTTCTTTACACACTGATTACAACGATGACTTTTCTGCATATGTTTCAGATTTTGCCAAACATCCTCATTCATGGGTTGATTCAGTTGCGCACGAAGTGGTGGCTATGGCCTCCAAGTTACACTGGGGTAGCTGAAGCCCTCACATTTGACTGGAAAATGTGACCCCGAGCTGATGGGAGACTTTCCTGAGCAGGAGTTGGTTACAGACACGGTGAGCCAAAGCAACTCAGTTGAGACAAGTCATTTTCTCACTTGAGTAGAAGAGGAGGCCTGGAAAATTGCACCCAAGGTGTCCCTCTTGGAAGTGAATGAGAAATGAGTGGGTCTAGATGCTGCAGAGCCTACTTGCAGACCCACCTGTAGCCCAGGTATACTGGGATGGGTGCAGATTTGGAAATCCAGAAGACAGCATATTTTATCTTCTGTCTCTTTGCTTCCCTCTCTGAACTGATGGAGCTCGTGACTTGAGTTTGTGAGTGACTGTGAGTGAATATGGACAGAGTCTGGGCCAGGGCATGCCCTGGGGTTTCTTGGTATCTCTGCTTGACAGAAAATATATTTTCCATTGCTCTAAAGCCACCTGCAGTGTGGAAAGTGGACTTTGGAGGACGTAAGGTAGAATTAATATAGAGCAGAGGACTGTATTTTGTTTTTTATTGAACCGTGCCTTCATTTGGTTTTGGTTTTTGGCAATTAAGAAACATCCTTCTGTGTCTGTGTGCACCTCGATTCCCAAGTACAGCAGATTGGAGTTGGTGTGAATGGGCTGAAACGTGCAGCTACAGACCTGTGGAGAAAACTCAGATTGAAACAAAGGTGCTGTAAGTCCCATGAGAGAAAAGTGGGATTGGACATAGGGACAAACACTGTCCAGAGGGTGTCTGACATACAGGGTCTAGACTTCCCTCCATATTCAGACTTAATCAGGAGATGCTCTAGAATCAGTATCAATTGCAGTTGGGTCATATCCCTTAGTGTGTAAGCAGAAAAATAAAGATTAGTGGAAAAATAAGAGTTTTTTTCTTATTGACATTTAGTACTGAAAAATTATCACTGTGATTACAATCCTCAAACCTCAGAAGAATTCAACCCAGAAGAATTGAGGAATTCAGTTCTGCTAAGAGACTTGACTTGTGCAGGCTTTTTGCATGTTAATGAGCCCTCTGGTGCCAAGTTGCTGAACTGCAGATCCTGGAAAGGGATTGAACTGGACTCTAGAGAAGTCGGAGTCAGCAGGAACCCTCCAAATTCCAGAGGGTGTCAGTGATCGCCACCGAGGGCCATCACTGAAGAGCCCGTGGAGGGAATGAGGAGACAAGGTCCCTGTCCCGGGGGTGGTGAAGCAGGAAGGCAGAGGCACTGCTGCCAGCTGAAAATCAAATGTTCAGTGGCTGTGAAAGCCTTGATGTGTTTCCTCAAGCAGGCTGTTCAAGCCCTGACCCCCATAGCCTGGGAATGGGGATCCTTCCCCTCAGGGGATGCTGAGGACTCTTCCCGGGGGCAGTGAGATGTAGGGGGGTGTGATGCCAGTGCAGACAGTGGGAGGACTCCTCCAGGCTGTGAGGAGGGTAGAGGAGGAGGCAACAAAACGCTGTGGCTGTAAGGAACTGGTGTTCTCAGGGACCTCAGTGGAAGAGACAGCAGCCATCGTCAGAAGGACAAGGCTTTCAGTTGTGTTGGGGGGTCCCAGACACATCGGAGGGGTCATTCCCACCACAGGCTGTCCTATACTTGCCTATGCCTGCGCCTGTTTCTGTGCAATTTTAACCCACACCCCTGTTCCCCACCTCACTCTGATCCCATGGCATCCCAAGATTTACTGGTGACACTCTGTCCTCAGTCACTATTTGTTCAAACACAAAACTGTCATTTTCTCTTTTTTTTTGCAAATTGCTGTGAGTTCCCTATAACCTGTGGAACTTCTTCCAAAGCCTGCTATTGTCCTCAATTGTCAAAGTTATCCCTGAACCCAGCCTCACTTCAATCTTCTATATAGCTCCATGTCTCAGCACTGAACTGCACACCCTCCTTCTTCTGATGCCTCCAAATCAAAACTCTACTTCTTTCACTTCTCTACGATACACTCCCATACCTCCCTCTGCCACACACCTCGCATCTTCCTTTCTGTTACACACACACTGCCACCCCCCCACACACACACTCTCTCCCTGCACTCCCATCTGTCTCACACACCCTTCCTCTTCCCCTGCAGCGATGGGACCTCAGCCCAGGAGGTTTGTGCATCCTCCAGGCTCCTGGATGTTTCCTGAGGCCCATCCAAGTGTGGGGAGTGAAGGAAGGAAAGAGAGGTGTCTCAGCCTCCCCATCAGCCCCAGGGCTGAGGGCCAGCCATGGCATGAGGAGACGGAGGCCAGTGTCTCCCTGTGTCCCTTGCTCTGGTCTCCCAGGCATCCTTATTGTCCCCTGCCAGCAAGCCCCTCTGTGCCAGCCCCTCTCCCAGGAAAAGACTCCTGGCCCAGGGGCTCCTCAGGCTTCTCCACTTACCCAGCAATAGAGAATCTTGATCCAATCTGGTGCATTCAGAAATAGGTTTGTCCTGAGTGGAACAGGTGAGAAGGTAAAGAAAATACAAAAAGACATCCAGAAATTGAAGTAGGGGATATTTCCCAAATTAAGTGCACTGTCTTAATCAAAACAACATAAGATCTTAGGGTCCACAGACACAGACTCTGGTTACAAATTAAATAACTGCAGCTAGATATTGTCCAACCACAAGATTTAGAAAGAGAACTAAAGATTTTTGAAAATGAGCTAGAGAAAGATGGAACAGCATCTCAGTTTCTAGCAGAGGAACTATTTTCACTAACATAAGTGGCAATAAATGCAATGCCTTCACTGGAGTCTGGGAATTCAAACGTAAGTCTTCTTCAAGTCCCACTGGTTCTTCTGGGAAGGCCCAGGTTCCTGTGGGCTGCCACCATGGATCCTGGTACCCTTGCCAGCACATTCTTGGGGATGACCCATAGTTAAAGTAACTTAGAATGTTCAGGTAGAATCTAATTAATCTCATCCATGAGCTAAGGCAAACCCTCTGAGCAGAGGGAAGGACAGTGAGTGCTGGCCTAACAGGAAGCAGGATGTAGATCTCTGGTATAGGAGCTGTCTTTCTCCTGCCATGACCAGTGCAGATTACGCTGGAGTTAAAGCCCCAGTCCAGCACCAATGGAGTGAAGACCCACGGGCACAACTGCAGATTGATTTCGTGGGTCTTCTGCCAGTGACAGCTTGAAACACCAAATGCATCTTGGTAGTAGCACATCCTATTAGTAATTGGACAGAAGCCCCTCTTGCATGGTTGCCACCACTGAAAATCTACTGTTTAACAGCGTCATTTCTTGATGGGGTGTGCTGCACAGCACAGACTCTGATCTTGGCTTTGTTGCAGTCATTATGCACAAGCCCTGCAAAGCCTGAAGGCACCACGTCCCAGGCTGGTTCTGTCCAGCCGTGGGGCAGGGGAGAGGGAAAGGCCAGGAGAGGGGCTGGGTTTGGCTGTTGAACGTGGGCTGCAGCAGATTTGAGGAGTCAAGGGAGTGGATGGGGAGAGATGGGCAAAGGCAACACCAATGGTGGTGGTGATTGCGAGGCCACCACTGCTACAGGAGCCTGATTGGCCAGCAGCTGGCCCCAGAAATTTGGGGCCAACAAGTGCATCACAAAACCACTCATCCCAGCAGAAACAAGCTAGGGACAGAGAGGACGGGGAGAGGCAGGCCAAGGGCAGGTGGCAGGAATGGTGATGATGCTGAGGTGGCTTCCACTGCAGCAGCCTGACTGGCCCTCAGGAGACATGCTGGCCAGCAGGCATTCTGAGGTCATCCAGTGCATCTGAGAACCCACCCAGCAGAAATTACCTCCTTGGGGAGGGGAGGGCTGAGGCAGGTGGAAGAGGCCCACCTGCGTTCTGATTCTGGGGGCACCTCTGTTCTTGTGACCTGAGCAGCCATGGCAGGCAGGAGGGCACGCAGGGCTCATGGCCTCCCTGATCAGGACTAGCCCTGAGACTGATGGAAAATCATTTCCTTATGTCCAGGGTGAACGTCCCCAACCCTCCTCTTTCAGCCTCTTAACATGCTCCATGGTGGAGAACCCCATTCTGTATTCTTGCAGACCTCCTCATAGGTGCGGAGAGGCTGCAGGGAGCTGCCCCTCAGCCTTCCCTTCTCCAGGCTGCACAAGCCCAGCTCCCTCAGCCTCTCCTCACAGGCAAAGTGTTCCAGCTCGGCCTGTCTTGGGGGCCATTCACTAAACCCCCTCCAGCTTGCCAACATCCTTCCTGTACTGGGGATCTGCAATCCGGACACAGTAACCTGGACAAGCCCCTCTCGTGATCTCCTGGCCGTCCTGCTGGCCACAAAGGCCTGGGTGCAGCTGGCCTCCCTTGCTGCCAGGGCACACGGCTGCCTCCTCTCCAACCCACCCAGACCTTTCCCACGGGGCTTCTCCCAGCCAGGCAGCTCCCAGCCTGGGCCATTGCCAGGGGGATGTCCTGCAGGGTCACACACGGGCACTTGGCCTTGCTGGGTTGCCTGAGGTTCCTGCCAATGCGTGCTCTCCTGCTCGTGGAGCCCTTTCCCTCAGCACAGAGGACTGGAGACCTTTCAGTACAGAATTAGGCAAAGAGGGCACTGAGTGCCCCATCCTCACCTGTCTCTGCTGTTATTAAATCACCCTCACCATTCATCAGCAGCCCTGTATTTTCCTCTTCTGCCTTGGTCTCTAATGTGCAATTGAAGCTCTTCCTTTTGCTCTTGACTTTTCCTTTCAACCACCAGCTCCAGGCAAGCTTTGCCTTCCTAAAAACAATGAGGTCAATACATATTAATTTGTTCTTTGTAAACTGTCCTTGCTGTCACCTCCCGGCAGCTACTTCATGGTCCCTGTCAGAGGAGCCCTGTCCCTACATTGACTCAACCTCCCTGCCCCATAAGTACATTATTGTCAAGGGAAGACCCGTGGTGGAAGGAAGGTGTCTAGGGCAATCCAAACCATGGGCAGTGGAGAAAGAGAAACAAGGGTGGGCTGTTGCTATGCTAGGCTATTGTACTGTAACATCTGTACCTAAATAGATAGACAAAATGGATCCCTCCAAGAGTTGGACTTGAACCTTCCATCTATCCAGCACCTGGCCCTGGGATCCTCTCATTCCCCTGCTCTACCATGCACAAATTCTGGGTCCGTGCAAACCTCCTGAATTCCAACAAGGCCAGGTTCAAGGTCCTGGCCATGCATCGGGGCAATCCTAAGCACAGGTACAGGCTGGGCAAGGAGTGGATTAAGATCAGACCTGCAGAAAAATACTTGGGGGTAAGAGTGGATGGAAAACTGACTATGAGCCAGCAACGTGAGCTCGCAGCCCAGAAAGCCAACCGTGTCCTGGGCTGCATGAAGAGAAGAGTGGCTAGCAGGTCGAGAGAAGTTTTTCTCCCCCTCTACTCCGCTCTTATGAGACTCTACTTGCAGTGCTGTGTCCAGATCTGGGACCACCAGCATAAGAAGGACACAGACCTGCTCCAGCTGGGCCAGAGGAATCCATGAAGATGATCAGAGGGCTGGAGCACCTCCCTTGTGAGGACAGGCTGAGAGAGCTGGGGGTGTTCAGCCTCAAGAAGAGAAGACTCCAGGGAGACCGTCTTGCTGTCTCCATTAATTAAGGGGGTCCTGCAGGAAGCATGGCAGGAGACTCTTGATCAGGGATTGTAGGGAGAGGTCAAACGTTAAGGTTTAATGCTAGAAGAGGTTAGATTGAGATCTAAGGAAGATATTCTTTACTGTGAGGGTGATGAGACACTGGAACAGGTTGCCCAAAGAGGTGATGGATGTGTCCTCCCTGGAACTTCTCTAGGCAACCTGTTCCACTGTCTCCACAATCTCATGGTAAAACATTTCTCTTTAAATCAAATCTAAATCTAAAAACGTTGTCCTTGTCCTGCCAATACAGGCCCTGATAAAAACCCTCACTTGGTCTTTCTTGGCCTATGACCACACTATTTTAATACAAACAACTTGGCGAGTGCCCAGACATCTCCCAAGATGGGGTTTGGAGGCCTCAAGCGCATGAGCAGTATAGGGAGTTTGAATGTAGTAGCATAGTGGAGTGGAGACATTGGACAGTCTAGGAGTAGACTGACTGTGCTTGAAGAGAGGTTTCAGAGCTGTTGATTTTATTCATAGTGGAAAACAGCATGAGAAAGAAATAATGTCATACTGTGCAGCTGGGGAAGGCCAGAGTGGACACAAGCAGCAAAGCAACACATCACTCAGAAGGATTCAGGATCAGCCCAAGGCTTTGTGTTTCAAGCAAGAGCCAGGGAGGATGGTGAGAGATCAGGAAAGGAATGAAAAGGCTCAGGTGGGAGCGAGGTGAGACAGCTGGGGGGATGAGGACAGCTCCAGGGAAAGAGGCACAGGGGATGCAACCCATAGGACAGCCTGTGTGGAGATGACAGAGGGCTGTGGAAAAGCTGAAAGCCCCAACAAAGTCAACCCCATCACGACTCTGGCTATGGCTGTTGTCTCTGCCACTGATGCCTGTGAGGAGGCACAGTCCCTTGCAGCACGGGAGCCTCATGGCCTCCTTGTGCATCCTCAGGAGCTGGGAGGTGCACATCTC